>NC_046971.1:6180733-6390733 GCF_009769545.1 Cyclopterus lumpus | reverse complement strand
TCCATGTTGGTTTTCTCCAGTTACAAACCAGACGACTGGGCAAATAGTTTTATGCAATGTTAACCTAAACATTGTCCAATCTGTCTATCGTATCCTGATAATTAATATCCATTTTACACGGAAATTAGTGTCAGGCTTCATGCCAAAGGTATTCCTCTTCTATAAAACTGCAGATATAAAGTGATGCATATTATTTGGGTGAAAGCTACTCCAAGTAGTCCAAGTCAAACATGCTATTTCCTCAGTTTGCTTGAGAAAGTTGTTTTTTAAGTATCAAGATACCAAACTGTCTTTGTTATTAAGAAGGGCATGGATATTCTTTTTGAGACAGTACATATAAAGTCAAGAGCTTAAATTGAACTGCAATTTAAACTTAAATTGAACTGCAGTCTAATAAGGTTGAACCTTTTAGTATTATTCTAGCCACACAAATACAATTAAGTGTGAGAAAAAAAACAAAAAACAAAATATATTTTATTTAAATTTCCATTATTTTACTAAAGTATCCCTTCAGTGCTAACAATCTCCGTATAGGAGCAATCACATGACCAAATGTATCTCTCCGATCTACCCTGTCAGTTCAGATCTGCATTGACATAAACCACATCTCCCAGTTCCATTTCCCAGCACTGTGTCTTTTGCCAGCTTCCGAACATGCAGTACGGCCTAATTCTCAAGTGTTTATTTTTACAGAGGCCTTATATTCCAGAGATTATACTGTGGTCTTCTTCTTGCATATTAAAACAGCATGGAAATCGTAAATCAACATGGGAAGTGTCATCTCCAGTAAAGAGGAAAAAGAAAATAGAAAGATTGCAATAACACTATGACTTTACCAGGTCAGGAATTGGAATACCTCGGAGGGAATACTGACGTTTGGCAGGCTGAAAATCAGAAAATAATAATTTGCATTATGAACTCAGATGCAGTTAATTCATTATCGAAAGGGAGTGTTTAATGGCTACACTGCATTCCCTTGACAATACATAAAGCTGCACTTTAATGTATTCTTACCTTAGTTTTATAAATGCGTGATATTAAAACAAGTTTCAGTGCTAACAATCAAAGTTTTGTATGAATGTTGTACGTAGCCTCATCCATCACACTTGACCTGAGTGATGACTTTTCTTTCATGTGAATATAAGAGTGACTAAGAACGGTCTTTTCCTCTCACTGACTCTTTCTGGCTTGTTCATTTATTCTAATGAGTCATTTTCCACACACACACACACACACACTGAGCTGTGACATTCTCACCTCAAGAAAAAGAAGAAGAAAAGCAAATTTATGTTTTCCAGGTTTGTGGACCCGATATTAAATCCTGATGATTTACTCCTGGCGCTGTGTTTAACCGCAAAAAGCGCCATTGCTTCCATGACGGTAAGTCATTTTAAATAGTGAAGTCAAATTGTGGTCAGAGGTATAGTAGGTGAAGACGACCACAGGCAACACACGAGGGGCTCAGACTTTCCTAATTGCAGAGCAATTTTTCGTATATGACCTCAGGCAAATATAACAAATAAGGTAAATGAGACTTAAACTGCTTTAATGTATGGGTTGGAAAATGTCTCATCTACTATTACACACAAAAAAATGCAGAAATGTAGCTGCGATATCTTAAAAAAATAATAGCATGGGTGAACATTTACCATTCCTATCTTACATTTGCAGTTAATTTGCAGCTACATGTTTATTTTTACTGCAAAACATTTAGTCCCACAGCAGGAATCAATGTGGCACTCATACAGCAAAAAGGAAAAAAGGGAGGTGTGTTCGGTACTGATGCCATAAGCAGCTCAAATATAAGATTATTGTGCAACACAGCCTCAGATCTTATCACTGAAGTACTGTATCACTTACTATAGGTGGTCAAATGGACATTTGTGAAATAACTCCCCCCCCCCCATTGGGATACCACCACAGGCTCTTTTTAAATGAGGGTATTTCATCAAAATAGTGTTTTCTCGGTGTAAAAATTGAACTCTGTATCTGAGTGTGATAGTGTGTTGTATCCCTTCTCTCCATTCTCCACTGTGCATCATACAATTCCATGGGAATTCATTTGGTTCCCATTTGTTGTTGTTGTATGTTGTTGTTGTTCTTATTTTAACCCTCTGATGGCGCACGCACGCAAACCTTCCCCCAGTGAGAACGTGTGAGGACAAACAGCTCCTCCGCTGAGCCGGGTTTCTCACTCCGAACACTCGGCGCGGCAGGTGGGAACAGTTGGACTTCATCAGATGTGTTTATGTTATGAGGATGCTAAGCGTGTTTTGGTTGCCGTGTTTTGGTTGCGTTTCTATGTTTGTTTCTATGAATCAGTGAGCAAGTTATGTGACGGTTGGTTTTTAAAATTTTTTTAAAAAAAATGGTTGTTTTACATGTGTTTACATGTTTTTGTCCATTTTGGAAATGATGTGGTTTCAATTTTGGATCACAAAAACAAAAAAACAACGACGACTGTTTCTCATGTTGTGTAAAAAAAAAAGAAAGAATACACCTCTTAGTATAATTAAACAGCACTGAGCAATTGCAGCTTTCAACATAACAATAAAATGGAATCAACACTTCCTTAAAACAATTTAAACAAAAAACGGACCTTTTATATCCTTCGTTAATTTCACTTTTATTGCGGTGCTGTTGTATAGATGACATGTATAGTTATGAGGTGGACCTTAAAAACTGACGACTGAGAATACAATACTGTATCATTAGACAACCTTCACCCGTTAATGTGTTACTCATGGTCGGTGTCGACTCATTAAACATGAACCGTTCCATTGAGTAATTGCGTGCCCATTCACTCCCTCCCGACTGCTCAGCTGATGTGACTTGGGCTATTGCTGTGCTCTCCTGGCGGCGAGCAGATGATGAGAAACCAAATCCTTTCCAGATGTTCCTGCCGGTGGCTCGAATTTGAGTCTCAAAAGAACGGGCCGATCTCCTTTCATTGTACGGCAGCACTTGTCCCTGGTGTCCCCGATGAAAGGGGTGAAAACATATCTATATATATATGTGTATGAGTATGTGCGTGTGCGTGGCCTCACTCACTGACCCCCCCCCCCCCTCATGAATTCAATCACTACCCTGTCGCTTACATTGTATGTCAGCAGCAGACAATGTTTAAGAGAACGAAGAAAGCACATCTGACCATCAGATAGAACTGAACCTTTCCACTTCGTGAAAGAAATATTGTCTTAGCCTCAGTCAAGAAGCCCAATTCAAACCTTAGACGATGTGGCTTCAGACATCTGTACCGATATATAACTGCCTCTGCTTGCGTTGCTATCATTTTTCCTGCCTTTCTCTACCTCACTCATGCTGGCCATCGTGCCTCTGTAGGGAAAAGTGTGCACACTTATACGTTTTTTCTTATATTGGAAAAGATCACGTTGCTGCTTTTATTGTGATTAAAACTCTATACGCAAATCACTGGAGACTGATCCGGTTGATCAGAGAAACAAAAATAGGTTTTCCAGTGAAAACATGACTTGTCCCCCCCCCCCCCCCCCAGCCCCCCCCCACCCCCCCACAAAACACAGTATGTTATTGTTAAAGGATTATTGTAAAGGGTGACTGAAATGCAAAGCACAAGCCACAATTGGTCTGCTACGCTGTAAAATCAACAGTCCGCTTACGATTCACATTTCTGTCGAAAAAATGTGAATCGTAAGCAGCTTTTCACACTTCTGTTGGACAGAACATGTGCGGAGACTTGGATGTTATTCAGGCGGTCGCTTTTTTAGGGAGTTATGTTTGAGTTGAGTGTGTGTGGTAGTGACGATGTTGGTGTAGTGATTGTGATTACATTATCAGATCAGTCCCAGCTGGATGGTTTTTTTGGTAAATCTATCAGACTAACAAATTTACTTTGAGGCTCTGTCTCAAGATGTAGTTTTAAAACTCTTATAGTTCACACCACCGGGTCCCTTTAGTAGCTTTATATTGTCGCATCCTTTTCATGTGCAGATCTAGCATGCTCCCAGTCATGGAATTGTAGACGTTCATCTTGTCCATGTTGACTTAAAAGTTGCAGCTGGGAAGGCTTCATCTGCAGATGAAGATGATGTGAAACAATAGAAAAAGCTCCAGAACAGCTGCGGTGAGATTCTCTTTCGCAACTGTCTTTTCAAAAAGACCGAACTTTAGAACCTTTAGTTTATACGACCTTTGTTCTTTTTCTGTATTTGGTGCTCACGTGGTGCATATTGCGAAATAGAGTGATGTTTAATCAAATAACCACAGGCTATCTTCTGACCAGGTACAGTAGGATTCCAGCATAGGAGTACCGGTTGGTATTTGGGGTCTTTGGTTCACACTTGGAAGCAAAGGGCACTTTCACACTGCACAGTGGACAAGGCAAGTCAATATTATTCATAAAGCACATCAATTTGCCTCAAAAGGCTTTACAATATGTCTCTCAGTCTTTTTGACCCGTGGAAAAAACAGGGGAAGCGTGGAAAAAAACCCACGATGGACAAAATAACCAATTCTCTTCTCATGGGAAGAACTAATTGACGTTGAGGTTGCATGAGCAGAGCCACCAGGGACCCGAAGCAAATGCTTGACCCGCGGTGCCTCCCAGCTGGTTAACCTGGCAACGTCTGCAACGGGATTGAAAACCAAATGGCACATTTTCTCACGACTGGTTGTACAAATGTTTGAAAACCACAGTCCTGTTCAGATCTGGATGTTCCAGAAAGGCATTGTGTGGAACCTTTACACCGCAACTGCTTCTTTGGGCAAGTGTGTCTTCAAAACAAAGCACGTGCATCATGTTTACATTGAGTATTTATGATTCCATATCATGCAATGATGTTCATCCAAACTAAATACAGAATGGCACATGTTCTCTTGGCTTTTACATCAAGTTAACTCTCCTGAACTCTACTATCTTTTTTTTTTTTTTTTTAATAAAGATGCTATTAAAGCAACGTGACCATAAAATATTTTTACACTAAATCTTGGAAGATTCCCTGGTGGATCCGATGATTTTTCCACATTCGTACTGGTTATTGCTGTTATAAATTTAGGCTCCCGTGGGTTGTTAAAGCCCAAACATCATTTGAGTCTGATGGTCAACATCACATATCCCAGTTACGGCTTTTAGGTTCGCAACATAGCTTTCCAAATGTTGAATAAAGTGTGTTCAAAACAATATGAGGAAACCTTTAAATTCATAAATTCATCAGTAATCTCCTCATGTCACACTTGAAGTTTGTCACGTGGCATCCTGGAAAGTCCGTGCCACATTTCACATTCATTAGTAGACATTTGCGTGCACGGGTGCTTGTTTTGGTTGCAGAAATGTTTTTTTGGTTGCATTTTTTGTTGCATTGGTACGGTTGCAGGTTGCATTGATAATTCATTTGTTCAGAAAGTGAACCGTGCAGCGTTGACGTATCTCGGGAATAACCTGCTTCGAAATGACAGCAATACACCTCCGCATGAAGAGACAACTCTGGACATGAATGACATCAAAGCTTCTTTTAAAGGACCAACTATAGAGGGGAGACGTTAGTGAGGGGAAAGATGAGTAAAAACACTATGATGTATGGCCAGTGTACAAGCATTTAGGTGTTGCTCTTATCCCATATGTGCTTTCGTCATGTAGCAAATATGAATTCCTCTTACTTCCTGTGTGGGGCCTTTATTAACAATGGACACCATAACAGGAACTGGACATTGACCACCCCCTCTTTTTATTGTTAATTGTTTACTTTATTTACCTGGCATGTGTTTAACTGCAATGGAGGCTTGCATTGTGTGAGAGGTTAATGCTTGGTGACGATGAGTAAAGCTCATGCAGGCACTCGGGTCAGCTCAGTAGGTCCTTGGGGAACAAAGCGAGGACAAAAACGTGTGTCCCAAGTGTGCAACGCCTGCTGCATGCTCCATTTCTACATATCCTATTTGTATCGAGCAGTGTGATTCGTTTGACGTTTTACCCCCTTCTCAATTTTCCTAGAATTCAAAATAGCCCGTTTTCCAAATAGCTCGTTTTCCAGAGCAAATGAAGATGAATATGTTTTGGATCATGAATAATAAGAGTATTAGCAGAATTCAAATATCCCTGAAGGGACACAACGAAACAACAAGACAGTTGTTGAAGAGTAAAGTGACGTATTTTTATTAAGTCCTTATATTTGTTTACGCCACGATTAGATGTCTTTTTGGTTATCATCAAATAAGAGGCTTGTTTTATTCCGCTTGCATAACGCTGGTGTTTGCGCTGTACAGCTGCGAGTCAATTGCATGACTCCAACGAGCTCCTTCTGGTGCCAAAGACAAACAGAAAAAGTTTTACATTTTTCTTTGACAACTATTATTGATGAAGCTTCTTTTTTTCTTTTCTTCGCAGCAGCAGCCCTGCACGAATTTCATAAACACAGTGTGACTCGCAGATTAATCTGTATTTCGTCAGATGCTGTATACACAAGTATTCATAGTATATCCTTCCATCTATTCTTGGGGTCAGAGGGCAGAAATAAGAGACAATATGTGGAAGGGGATATTTCTAGATGCACTTCCTTTTTTTAAAAAAATGTAGCGGACTTCACCCCAACGCCACTTGAGTATTTTTAATTAATCGCACCAGCAATTTTTTTTAACATGAACGACATCATCTTCCGGATGAAAAACAGCAAATGGTTCAGACAAGGGCCATCACTGACTTCCTGCTTTGCGTCCAACTAACGTGACTCACAGTCATATATACATATATATAGTCATATACCATCAACGTGAGAGGCATATAGCAGCGTAGTCGCTGGCTGCACATAACGATCATGTGACACGTGAACAAAAAGGAAAACTTGAGAATCAAAGTCTCTACGAAGGTGAGAAATCCAACTGCCTTTCAAGCAAGATGGTGAAAGATTAAAGTATATTGAATATGGCTTCTTCTTTCTTTTTTTTCGGTGCATACTAAAGTTATTTTATTTTTTTACATGCATTCATTGATTATAGGCAATCTCCAAGCCTCCATTTCCTGTGTTGCTTCCCTTTGAACACTGAATCCTTCTGAAAAAGTTACTGATCCTGAATTCATGTTGTTTTTCTTGCATGTGAAGAACTATAATTGAGATAGAAACCTCCTCATATTTTCTTTATCTTTTTTGGGGCTATTTTTTAAGGTATCCGTGAAGGTCCTCAAGCCCCACCACTAAGTTGTATTTATTTATGAAATGTCTTAACAACAAGCAGACATATTGCTGTTAAATGTGGTACAGGTAACCATAGTGATTGTGATATGCCTAAATTCACACACATTCACGGTTCTGAGGATGACTACCAATGACTTTGACACTCTTCATCTAGCACCATCATCAATACTTTAGTTTAGGAACAAATACTAACCCTAACCCTAACCCTAACCCTGTACTTATTAAGTTTTGTGCTAATTATCAAACGTTAGCACGCTCACATGCTAAATGAAGCTGGTGGACAAGGTAAACACGACATGTCCCATTATAGATTTGAGCGTGTTGGCATACTGACGTTATAATTTGGAACAAAGCACTCACAGAGAAGCGCGTATGGTTGGAGACTCCAAGTCTTGTTCCTCGGTATGCTGCAGATTACAGAGCCTTACAAGGGTTCGGCCAATGACGATCCAAGTTGGCCCTCGGGTGGAGGAGATCAGCCTGTTAAGGTTATTGGTTGTGGTAAATCCAGTTATGTGATGATGATGAAAATGATAAGATGATCAAATAAATCACATGACAGATAAGCTGGAAGCATATTTATGCTACAGCACATACAGAACGTTGAACAACCTGATATGACTGCACTGATTAAGATGTTTTATGTTTATTGTGTACAGGACGGGAATGTTCATGAAGCTAAAGCATCCTGAAGAGACAGGAGACAACGAGATATTCCTCGGGCTTATGGAGGATGAGAGCCATATCTTCTGTGCAAACTCATATTGCGGATTGACGTATTGAACACATACTATATCCCTCATCTCCTTCCTCCCTCTGGGTATTTGAACGCATCACAATACGTTTGTATGGATAGTGTGAAGCATTGTGTGTGTGTGTGTGTTTTTCATAATTCACGTGTGATAATTGTCTTTTTAATAGTGGGTCGTGATGGTACCACCATCATTTTAATTTATTTTTTTAAAGCTTGAAGCAGATCTTTAAGGACCAGACGGATTGGATTTTAGATTTGTACCTTCAAGTCACACAAGTTCTGCGAACGTAGACTTAAACACGGCTTTGGGGGAGAGTGGTCGCCCCGTAACCACAAGGTACCCGGTTCGATCCCCGCTCTCCCCATATGTTGAAGTGTCCTTGAGCAAGATGCCGAACCCCCAGTTACTCCCTGGGTGCTTCACTGCAGCCCACTGCTCCTTAATAACTAAGGATGGGTAAAATGCAGAGAATAAAGGGATCAATAAAGAGTACATTAATATTATTATTATTAAAACACAAAAGAAACTCTTGAAGGAGATGGCCGGCTGGATGGCCTTGAAACAAGTACTCTTCGATTCGAGAAACACAGTGATGACAGAGTGATTGAGGCCCAGGAGCTGGAGGAGTGAATCATTCAGTTTGAGGAGGGCGGAGGCGAGAGACCCGGAGAGATGTGACAATGACGTAGCGTGAGTGTGTGTGTGTGTGTGTGTGTGTGTGTGTGTGTGTGTGTGTATGTCCCATCAACAATGATGACACAGAGCACAACAGCACAGAAGAATAAGTATAGGGGTCTTCATCACAAATCCACCTGCCATGATGCGGGGCATGTAATTGGTCGGAGCTGAGTGAGTGTGAAAGTGAGCAAGAGTGTGACGATAACAAAGCCAACAAATCATGGGGTCTGAGAACGTCCAGCTCAGTACTGCTCTGCGAAAGACATGAATGAATTTGCTGAAGTGTCAGCTCTTATTGGTTTGTTCAGTAACTCCTGCAACATAATCCTTTTAAAAAAAATAATAATAATAACAAAGTAATTGGCTTTTTAATACTTACTCTGTACTCTCCAACAAAACCACTATGTTTTCCAGAGCATAGAATTTCTGGGTGTTTACGATAGCATCTATGTCTTTGACGTCACAAATAACGTGTCATACATTGTTATACACTTTCATTTTTACTATATATACATTGTATACCCTTTTTTTTTAAAAATATTTCCTTTATTATTTAAATTCTTAAATGTAATAAGCCCTGCCCTTCTATTTTTATTTTATTGTATTGTATTGTACATATTGTAAACATGTTTGCTGCTGCTTCAAAGAAATTTCCCCCTGGGGATGAATACAATACATATCTAATCTATCTAATCTAATCAAAAGTATGGAGCATAAATATGTGCAGCAAATCTATTTGGGTCGTTTGAGACTTTTTTTTCTTCCTGTATTCAAGTTGTTAGGTAATATGTTAAAAGAAAAGAAATACATTGTATTACTTTTATTATTATTATTTTAACATTTGTATTATTGTTCTATTCATTACAATATATCTTTATTACATAGAGATACTTTACTACAGTATTTCAACGTGAAAGATAATTTAGTAGTTGGCAGAAATAAAATCTTAAATCAAGGTCCACTTGCTAGCTTTTTTTAAATCTCTCACAAACTGAAAGGGAAACATGTTTTGAGTTTACCTTGTTAAACGTATTCATTTAATTTGTCCCAACAATATCAATTCCCCCCCCCCCTGAGACAATGTAATATTGATTTACAAGACCAATAAAAACATTTAATTTCTAACAATGCTGTATTTGGCCGCAGCACAAAGCTATTTTAAACAGCTGTGCTCCAGTGGAAGTAAAAGAACGTTGTGCCAATTCAATTATCTGTATCACATTGCAATTAGAATTATAATTCATTAATTAGTTCTATTGGTTCTACTGTTCTATTGTTAATTAGTTCTATTGGTTCTACTGTTCTATTGTTAATCAGTTCTATTGGAATACATTCTCATGTTTTTATTTTCCATTCTGCTATAGTATAGATGCATTTATCAACCTGAACATATATCTCACTTACTATGTACAGTGGCATAACTTTTGCATAATTTGGTATTCAAAGTGCTTGCATACTCGAATAAGAACTATTTCCCCTGCACAATGTAAATATCATGACCGCGCATGTGGAATGAAGATCGATTTGAATTACTAGTAAATAAAAACAGCTCTATAGAGGATTGTTATGGACTTATCAAAGTCAAGGGGTTTTGGGGGCAAGATGCAACATTTGCTATTGATGGTAAAGCCTACATTTCTTGGAAATACATATTTTGTAGATGCCTCAGTGCTTCCAAATGTAAGCCTTTAACTTTAACTTTAAGCATCTTATTCCATCCAAAATCATGATTTACTATTTAGAGAGAAAGGTGTGTGTGTCTCTCTGTTTGAATGAGCACACACCCTGGATTCCTATTTTGTAACATAACAAATGTTCTACTAAATCTCAGAAATATTCATATTCTAAATTACGTATTGGGTTGACCAAGATAAATGTATGGGACTAGAGCTAGGGTATTTTGAAACTGCAGGGGCCACAAACATTTTAGACAAATGTCACCATCTAGTGGTGAACTGTTGCCATTACAAAACAAGGCTTCTTCGTTTCACCCGCAGTGATTTGTAAACCAACCTTCTTCACGCACAGAAGATGCCTATTGGTCAATAAAATAACTCGAAACCTCGAGCTCATTTCTGATTGGATCATTGAAACCCAGCAGCCAGCATGCTTTTCGTTAGTTTTAGCCATCTCGAGCTTTAGCTCTCTGATAAAAAGTCTGACTACGACAATCAACAGGTTGGTGTTTTAGTTTATATACTGCAAGTTAATTTACATTAATTAATTACGCACCTGCTTGCGTAGATTATTAAAGCCTCACGTGCCTTCTTAGTATTTGTCTCAAAGTTATCGTTCTCAGTGACCAGTTCTAATTTATAGAGTTCGCTAATTAGCATTGAGTTAGCACGGTTACGTTTGTTTCCCTAAGGTTAGCATTAGCCAACGACTCCTGTGTGCTGTTGCGAAGTGTCTCGCGGCACCGGGTCGTGAAACTCAGTCGCAGCAAGTCGCGACGGGACCCCACTGTGCTCCCCCCACTCTGCTCCCAATCCGGGTTTAAATGTGGCGGTTGGCGTGGTTTGTAAAGTGACGACGTGGGAGGCGCAGCTCGGAGCCAACTGAGGCTAGGTTGCTAGGCAACAAATAATCCAGATATTACGTTTAGTTTTGACTATAAAATTTAAGCTTTTTAATGTTAATTATATGATGAAATAAAAAAACGAGGCGGGGTGTAATGCGTACGTTAATAAACAATATACAAAAAACTGCACTTACAGAATATAAACGTCAACGGGATTGGATAACCAGTACGGCCAGTCACCATGGTAACAAGCCACAAGATATAACGCTCACCGCGCGCATGTAGCTAAACAACGTTAGCTTTACTGGTAATATGTTCGACTTGGTGCATCAACATTATTAACGTTATGAAGCGCTAAAATGCTTTGGTGCTCAACAACGCAGACGGCGTCCTGGCGTAAGGTAACGGCCAAGAACATGATGATAGCTAAGTTAACGTTAGCCTTTTTACGTTGCTGGATCGCAGACGTTAGCATGACAGCTGTGTTTGCCACCGTCCCGTTGAAGTAATTAATACGAAGCGTTATGTCTATTATCGCCCCTGCATAAGCAGTAGATATCTGCGTTTAACCTAGGTTATCTCACTTCAAGAAACACCGCAGTGTTCTCAGCACGGTTTTAAAGGCTTCTAATCCGCTTTGCACGTCTTAATTCTAGTGATGGGAGAGGCGCCTGCGGTGATCCTCCAGCACCTGAAGAGTGTCAGGTGGTGACGGTGCAAAAGCAATGGTGTTCTGTCTGACACAATGAAGAAGATATTCAGCTTCACCAAGAGGAAGAAACACCCGTCCGGTACTCCCGACAATGGGAGTGTGCTTTCTGTTGGCTATGAACTTAAAGAAAAGGACCTCGGGAAGGTTCACAAGGCTGCCTCAGTGGGTGATTTGGCAAAGCTCAAGCAGCTTGTCAAAAAGAATGATATCAATCAACTTGACAAGGAGAACAGGTAAGTGGGATTAAAGCACTTGTTCTCGCATCCTTGACAGTGTCTGACCTGTTTCCCTCAAAAAGAGGCCTGCTAATGACTGTAGCCATGCAGATGGACCTCTATCTTGTGCTTTTGAAATGAAGCACTAATAAGAATGTAGCAACTTTAGGGTATATTGTTCAGTATAGTATAGCATATCTTCTACATAGTTGAGCTGGGTTGTGGTAAAACAATGTCCAGTATGTTTTACTGGTAACAGCAAACCGACAGGTTATTTAAGCACCAAGTAAAAATACACTTGACACACCAATGTTTCTTTTCTACTTATGTTCCAAGGTAGGATCTAATTACCATTCAAAATTAGTGTGTGTCAGAAGTAAGAGTGGTGTAAGTATAGAGGCAAATTACAGAATGGAAACAATAAGTTGATTGTATTTAAGAACAAGCAAAGTAAGGCCTAGGATAACAATACCTTTCAAAATACTTCTATGGATCATTTGTAGTGTTTTTATTAAGTATAAGAATGCTTGTGTATGAAAAACTCTCCTCTCCTGTTACAGAACTGCACTTCATATTGCCTGCGCCAGTGGACATGTTGAGGTGGTGCAATTCCTCGTTGAGAGCAAAGCTAAGCTTAACCTATGCGACAATCAAAATAGATCTGCCTTAATGAAGGTAATCCTGGATGATGAGACTCCACCACAGAGTGATTCCTCATTTCATTTCCAAATATAATTGTGATGATCATAGTTGGCTACTTTCCTCACACATATTGTTTCAAGCCTCGTTCAGTCCTCTGCAATCACGTCATTCTCCTCTATATCAGGCAGTGCAGGGCCAACATGAGCGCTGTGTGAGCATACTGCTGGAGAATCATGCCGAGCCTAACCTCGTGGACGTCAACAGCAATACAGCCCTGCATTTGGCAGCGAACATCCCATCCATTTCCACTACTGTCCGGCTGCTGGAGCACGAGGCGGACATCAATGCACAAAATAAGGTGATTCTGTTGACCACAGAAACATTTCTTAGCCTTTTGGGATACCCTGTATCTTGTTTAAGAAAAAGCTATTAACACATATGCCATCACAGCTCCTAATAACGGTATTTATTGTATTAACCAAATGTGGCCAGTAGGGGGAGGACCTCTTAGTGGGTGTGATGGTTTTCAAGTCAGAATGTTTGCTGTGAGAAAGATGTATTGTGCTTGAGAGTTGTCTCGATGCATCTTATGCATTCAGTGACGTGTGTCTGTGGGCTTCAGTCAAAATCTTGTAAATAAAGACGGATATTAAATCAAAAATGTTTCGGTCACCTGTGATATTTGATCACACCTGTCCAATGAATGAGGTTGTTGACTGATCTAATTTTCAGGATGGATTCACACCCTTGATCGTGTCAGTGCGGGAGGACCATATCGAGATGGCTGAGTTTCTCCTCAAGGAGGGTGCTGGTGTAAATGTTATGGACCAAGCCCAAAGGTCCGCACTAAATAAGGACACATTTGCAATACATGTCCAATAATTTGAATGTTGCTGAATTCATTGTTTTTTTTACCTGCAGGTCCCCATTAATGATTGCTGCTGGTAATGGACAAATTAGTATGTTGCGACTGCTCCTGCGCTTTGCTGCAGATATCACACTAAAGGATACCAAAGGATGGTCAGCTGATGACTACGCAGTGATGAATGGTCATCATCCGTAAGCTTTTCTTTTCTGTACATATGTTCCTACAGTTGTATGTCTTCAGTAATTTATGCATTTATGGTGTTTTTTACAGTGTAATTCTTCCTCTTTTTCTTGTTAAGGCTCATGGCATTTTCACTGTCTTGACTCTCATGTAGTTGTTCCCTCCTCATCATTGAGCACAGCACTCAGA
This sequence comes from Cyclopterus lumpus, assembly GCF_009769545.1. Taxonomy (NCBI): domain Eukaryota; kingdom Metazoa; phylum Chordata; class Actinopteri; order Perciformes; family Cyclopteridae; genus Cyclopterus; species Cyclopterus lumpus. The sequence continues at coordinate 6,376,807 of NC_046971.1, read as the reverse complement.
GGAATGATGGGCCTTCCCTCTCCAATCAAGATCCCAGCAAAAAGAAGAAAAAAACACTGTTAGGCAGTCCTTCCCAAGCTGCTGAAGCAGGCTTCTCTTTGGGAGGACCAGCCACTGACAAAGATGGTAGGGAGAGTTTTTGTCACCTAATAGTGGATTAAAGTGGTGGGAGGATATTTTTATGTCTATTCGTTATTGACTGTGATTATTTTATTTATTCCTCATGCATTACCTCTTGACTGGATCTAGAGCATGGAACAAATGAAGCAGGGCGAGGTATTACTTTGCTTAGATGCGCTTTGTGAGCAAAATCAGTCAAAAGCTGTCAGTTTTGTGCCAGTAGAGATCATTAATATTTCCTAAGAATGGATAATTAACCTGCTCTTCTCTTCAGGAAATGCACTTCTTTATGCCGCTTAGCACTTTGTGCATTATACTTTTTCTGCTTCTTAAGATTTAGATGCTCTCCAGAACTCACATTTGAAAGTTTTAATATTAAAATATGACTTGTACCTTTTTGTAAAATATATTCAAGAAATAAAATAAAATAAGCTTTGCCGCTTTGTTGCAGATTTTGAAGACAATTCTCAATCGGAGTCACTAAGTCGGTAAGCATCATTTTCTTGTAATGTGGAACTCACAATTACAATTGGCTATCCGGCTCAAACCATTCCTCCTTCCTCCTCCAGGGTTTCAAAAAGTGCTGCAGATGAATGGGCTTCGTCAGAAGATGATGATGAATCGGTTTTAATCGAAAAGGTTGGTGCTACTTTTTTTTTTTTTGCAACTGTGTTTTTCCTCAATTCTGCTCTGGCCTTCATCTCATATGCTGTCTTTCAGAAACCACATAAGGTAAACCTAAGGCAAATGATTGCATCTAAAAGAGGAGAAGGTACTGAGAAATTCTTTTGTACATTAATTATTGTCTTGCTGTTGTCCCTCCAGTTTGTGGTTTCTAGAAGTGATGTTTTATCCCTGCCTGCCCTGTAGCTTCCGCACTGCCTGACAGATCCTTGAGCGGTACAGAATCTGAGCCAGAGAGTGAGAATAGAGTCCAGAGAATTCCATCCCTCCCGAATGCTTTACCATCCAGCAAAGCTCTGCAGCACCCAGTAGATCCCTCTCCCATGTCCTTCCTTTCCAAAGCACCTCAGACGACATCTACCCCTCTTCCAAGCTACAGAAAGGTAAAATACTTGTGTTGAAGTTTTGCCACTTTCATTTCTATGACGCTTTTCTCTCCTTCTATTTTTCTCCCAAATGCCGGAGAAAGGCAAACGCATAGAGCAGCCTTCAAGTAGTAAAGCGGGGTCAGACTCTCAAGAGGGAAGCCCAGAAGCAGAGGACTCTGAGGAGGAAGTTGGAGAGGAAGAAGAAGATGATGATGATGATGAAGATGATGACGACGACGAGGATGAGGAGGAAGATGAAGAGGAGGAGGATGATGAAGAGGAGGAGGAGGAGGAGGAGGATGATGACGACGACGACGACGACGACGACGACGACGAAAGTGAAGAGGAGGATGGGGACGAGGATAAAGAAGAAAATGAATGTGATGAGGATGACAAATGTGTTGCATCTGTCGAGGCCAACCCTAATGAATTTAAAGATATACAAAAACCTTCTATTACCGGCGCCCTTAAAATGATTGACGACGACGATGCTCAAAACATACCTGGAAGTGACATCGCTCACGGCAGTGAAACTAGTCCTGGTACTGTAGGTGAGAGTCTGGATGCCAAAACGGAGACTAAAAAAAATGACACTGTCTGCCCAGCTGGAACAGCAAGTTACGCAATGCCAGCAACATTAGATGTAGAGGAGGATTGTGTCGTGTCAGCTATTAGGGTAGAATCAACATTTTCTGATGAAGATGACAGCCATGAGAAGGAATGCGCCCGGTCAGCGGACCTGGGTTCAGCAGGAGGCGCCACGACATCCAGACATCACACGCAAACTGGTTCCCCAACTGCGGTCAAGGAGGAAGAGTTTGAAACGGAGATGGGAATTGATGCCGACGGCTCCTGGAGCAATGAGCAAAACGGCGGCGATGCAGTGAGCAAGGACAGTGCTGATGAAGAGGATCACCAAACGGGGGGACTTGGTCGCAGCACAGTGCTAGCTAATCAGAGAAATGTTGAAAATACAGAAGGCTCGTCTGATGCTGGATCAAACAAAGAAGCTTTCAAAGGTGCCCAACGCAGATCCTCATGGGGCTCCTCATTAGAGGGCAGCGACACAGACCTACTCAAAGAAGAAGAGGGAACCGGGGAGACGCTTGACCAGAAAAGTGATGTTCTCAGATCATCCCATTTGAAACCAGAAGCAGCAACACTGGATTCAAAATGCTCATTACCTCAACCAAACAAAGACCACCTGGATACCTCATGGGATTCTTCATCCCCAGTTGTACCATCGCCACCTCAGCCAGTGAAAGATGAACCTTCGCCCTCTTTGGGATTATGTTCAACAAGCACTCCTCAGTCCAAAAACAGACCAGCCGAAGCAACAGTGGATGAATCCGAGTGGGATTCTTCTGAAAATAATGACCAGAACGATAATGACTCCTTCACTAAAGGTGATGTGCAGTCACCAGTTTCTAGAACCAACATCGTAACCCCAAACCAGACCAGGGAGCAGCAGCAGCGTTCTGATGGCTCCGGGGAAGAAGAAGATAAAGAAAGTGTCGTGAAAGTGTCAAATGAACCCTCCCCTGCAGTGTCACCAGTAGCTGAGGATGAAAAAACAACCATAGGCCAAACGCGAGATAACAATGATGTTCAATCAGTTGGACGGGCATCACAAATGGATGGAAAATTTGAGAATGAGAAAGGCGAGGATAGTAGTTGGGATGACAAAGATGAAAGTGATGAGTCGGAGAAGCAGAAGATCATGGAGAGAAAAGAAGATGAAGTTGAAGCCCGCAGTAACGTCTTGAAAACATCTCTTTCTACCCCAACTAAGTCGAAGCCCACAAGTGAAATAGACAGGAAGTCAGAGGGCGATGAAGACAATGAAAAGGCTCCTCAATCTATAATCGATGGAGAGGATGAGTATCCAGAGGGTAACATGTCGGAGGAAGAAATACTGGTGGGTGATCAGGAAGACAATCCCAGCACAGACGATGAGAGAAGTGACGACTCTGACAGCCTGGACCAAAAGCTGCAGTACGACTTCGCCAGCGCCACAGTCGTGATGTCTGACGATGACGATGAAGACGAAGCTAGATTAACTGCTTATGTTCCTCTCGAAAATAGAAGCGCCATCGTCCCCCAGCCAAGAGTGTCATCAGAGGACCTCAATGAAGACCCAGTAAGGGAACCGATTTCATCAAGGCCCGCCCCCAAAGACGGTGTCACCGCTGGTCAACGCCATGATTCGGTCGGGGGGACATCCTCCGGTGAGGCGCTACCTCAGACCGACATTGATGATGTCGATCTCGACTCACCCGATGAGGCAGAGAGCATAGGCACGAGAAGTCAAGAGCTCGGAAATGTTGCCGAGCCTGTCACTCAGGTAAAACAGGTAGTCTTTAGGTGTAGTGTAGCAGTTTGTGAAATGTAGTTTGGCCTCTTCAAGCACTCTGTTTTCATATGCCTGTTCCCAGTTTGTAGTCATTAGAGATGCCTCTTATGAGTACATTGCTTTTTTTATTTTGACACAGAAAGAAGATTCCACTGGGGATGAGGATGTTAATGAGGAGGAGGAGGAGGAGGAGGAGGAAGATGATGAAGAAGAAGAAGACGTCTCAGATGAAAACGATGAACCTGAAGAGAGCGGAGAGTCCCTTGACGCCACTCCAGCTGTTCCTGAAACAGAAGTCTCTAAAGATAAGAAAAGAGGTACGGATCACATCCTTTATAACAGCTGTTGTGAACATGCTATGAGCAACTGAATTCACACTAATATGACCTCCAGGTATCTTTTCCTTTGTTTACAACAACAACAACAACAACACAAACCCGCTCGCCCCCTTAGTTGCTGAGGCAACCTTGAACATCTTACAGGCAACAAGGGCTGCAGCTATTAATCATTCAAGTATTCTACCGATTATTTTATTGATTGAGTAATGCATAGTACATATGTTTGCTTATTAAAGAGCAATAGTAATTATACAAAATGAAAAAAATAGGACAGATGTTATAGAATGAGCAACTAATTTGTTTCCTTTTTATAATAAAACCAAGATTTGTATCGCTTCAATTGCATACAATAATATTATGTCAAAACTAAACCCATTTAGTGTATTTAAATGCAATAGTTCACTCTGGGTTTTAAAGAAAACATTTTCTGAAATGCAAAAACAAATGTCTTACTATTAATCCACTCCATGAAGGTACTACCATTTTTAATGATTGAATTGTGACGACGTGTTTTGAATTCAAAATTATTTTTAGTGTTTGAGTTTCTTCAGGGATTATGTCAACCCTACTGACAAACATTGGTCCCTGACTTTGTTTGATTTAACAACAGTCAAAAATAAATTGTATTTTTAAGACATTTGAGCTCAATGGAGAAAATTATACCATATCATTAATACTATCTATCAGGACTTTTTTATTTGAATAACTATGTTATTGTAAATATGGCCATACGGTGAGAATACATCAATAATTGATTTGTAGAACAATGAATTATAATAAAATTGTGGACAACTCGTATACAAGACATCCTGCATTGCTCTGCAACTACCACCACACGCCTTTTCAGTTATATCATCGTAATGAATCTGCACCCGTTGAAATAGATTTCCTGTCCGAGCTGGGTCTAGAGAAGGGAGAGGAGGAGCAGGATTCCTGGGACTCTGAGGTACGGTAAAAAAGACACACGTTGTAATATCTTGTAGGATCCGATGTTCGCCACACACATTCTCACAGGGAGGTTTTTCTCTTTCAGTCCCACTCCGAAAACCCCGATATGCCACGTGCAGAGAAACAAAGCCTGAACACTCAGAATCAAGAACAGATGACCACTGCTGAGCAGCAGATTAAAGAAAGTAGGTCTTTTTAATTTACTCCTTTTTAAAAAAAAAAAAAAAAATCATGCTACATAAACGGTGTGATCTTATTTAATCATAAAAAAAAAAAACCTGCGCTTTTGTGTGCATGAATTCTATTTGTCTGCGAGTAATGGTTCAAGCTTTCTGTTTTTCAGTCTAAATATGGTGAAGAATGTGCAATATCATTTCCATCAATCAAAAAAAAAAAAAAAAATCCTTTCCAACAATATGTTAATTTCTTTTGTAGACTTGTCTTACATTCCCTCTTTTTTAAGAGGGGAAGGAGACAATAGGATGGCAGCTCTAGAGCCTCGGAGGAGTGTAGGGAGGCCAAGAGGCCGCCAGGGAGAGGGTATGAATGTCTTGACTCAGGTCTGAGGAATAGCATGCTCACCATACCAGAGGCCTGAGAGACGTCAGAGAACGCATGCAGAATACACTACTCCTCCCTGCTTGCTGCCCCCCTTGAACCCCATTTGTATACTAAAAAAAACAACAACAAAAAACAACTTTTGGTTTCTGGTTTCAGTGGATTTTTGGCTCAAATTATATGATTGCAGCACTCATCAGAATTCTCGGCTGAAGAAATTTTTAAATGCTCGTCTGATGCCTTCCCAAGTATCGTCATGCTAATTAACCACAAGCTCATTTGCATGGGAATGCTTTGCACAATGTTCTGGCGAACCCACCCAGCTTCATTAGAATGCATTTTTAGTTTTTTTTTTTTTTTCCGTTAATTTTTCACAGAAGAAATTCCTTTCCGTGTCTAACATGACAGACATGTCTTGTCTCTTGCAGTTGAGATCAATAATGACGATAACGGGGCTGCACAAGTTGAGAGAGACGATTCTATACAGAAAGAGGTACGTTCAGCAACTAAATGCCGTAGACGGTCAAAGAAACTGATCTGTTGACGTCAAATGGCAACGTTTGTTTTCTTTTTCACCAGACGGAGAAGGCAAAATGGAAACCCCTCCGTGTTCTGAGCAAACTTGAAGGAGATGGCGAACGAAAGACGGGTAAAATGGTGTCACCTGGAGCATCGTGGGTCCTGATCTCACATTTACGAATGTATTTGAAGAGGAGCTTGTTTGTGTTGAACACGGTGCTTTTTGTTTTACTTTGACAGACTTAATGGAAGAGTTTGGTCTCGGTGACGTTGATGATCTTGAAGGTAAGATGAAATAATGATCTCTCTATTTAAACGGAAAGCAAATGTGGTTTATATAATGACAAGGCAGTTATACCATCTAATGCCACTGTCCCTGCTGGTAAATTGCTCGATACCTACAGAGTAGCACCCAATGTCGAGGTTATGAAAGGTTTACTTTAAAATGATTCGGGCCGACTCTTTTCTTAAGCTTTTGTACAAAACTGTCTATCTTCATGCAACACTGGCTTAATTACTCTTTGTATTTTTCTGTCTTGACACTTTTTGAAGCTAAAAAAGCAGGTCAGTAAACATGATCCAGCGGATTAGACCAGATGAACTGGTAGCTGTAGTTCCTCGTTGTGCAATAGCTTGACAGCCTTCCCCTGATCCTTTCCATTGAGTGGTGTTGCCGTTATCCGAAAGTTACCTGACCTCCTACCTTCAGCAACGTCAATGACATATATTGTTCATTGACCTATAACTTCTTGTGTTGATGACACAGATCCATCTGACTGGGACTCAGCCAGCACCGCCAGTAGGAGAACCCTGCCTGGCCGCAGAATGCCCTCCCCGGGCCTTGAGGAGTTCCCAGAATGCTCCAGAGAGCAGGATGAAGACATTGCTCCAGCAGCGCCCCCGATACCTCAGAGGAGCATCAACTCCGACAAGACGCTGCCCAGCACACCCCTTCAGCCCGTGCCCCAACCCCAGCCTCGACCAAGGAAGATGGCGCTTCAGAAACCAGACAGTGAAGAAGGTAAGGTTGACTCAGACAATTATTATTATTATTATTAATAATAAAAAAATGTCTCCAAACTTCTTCTCAAGAGGATGATTTGACAGCATTTATATGAGAATAATTATGTCTGTTTTTCTCTTTTTTTCTCTATATTCTTGCTCTCATTCAGAATCAGATTGGGAGCCAGACAATGTCGTGTCCTTTTGCAACAAAGCCAAAATTGACAATCAGTTGCAAAATATAGCTGAGCTCCAGACAGAGGTCACACCAGGTAAGCCTCAATGGAGTTGTTTGCCTACAGATATTTCTGTGCACATTCAATGTGCTCCGAGTAAAGACTCTCTGTCTCCTCAGGTTCCACCGAGCTCTCACCGATGTCTAAAGACGGTAAAAGTAGAAGAGTAGAGTCTGACGAGCAGCAGCAAAAGGTGAGAAATACTCTGAATACATTCATGCTTTACCAGTCACATCATCAAGTCATATCTAATGGTAAATATGTGCATATTTAAAAGTAGGGTGATATTAAAAACAACCTATCCAAATGTAATCAGAGTATCTACTGTGTGACATTGCTCGTCAAGGCTTGAGGGATCCTCAAAGACTGTGTTTCCCCTTTTGATCCATGTCAAGTGAAACCCATGAAAATGCAGTATTTTGGAAGACTCACAGTTTTTGTAGTTTTGGCTACTTGTTAATCATCCCAAATATTGGCGGAAAAATTTAAAATATTCATTTGTGGGACCACGGCTTTATATTCTTCACGCATGACGTATACATCTGTTGTTCTGGCCTTTGACAAGTTGTTACTTATCCCAAATAACATTCTGGTAAATAGTCTTTTCTATAATTAGGTGTGCTAACATTATAAGAAGGATCTGATAATGTGATGTTCAAATGCCTCCATATTTATTTTAATATTGTGTTACTTTATATGTCAGTTAGTTATGTATGTTAGTATTAAGTCCAAACTTCTTTTTTTTTGTTGCATTTTTGTCTTCTCTGTTTTATGCTTTTCCTTGCCCACCAATGCCATCAAAGGAGATAGATGATGCAATAGATACACGTGCGTTAGATCTGAATAACCCATATCCATCTGGCCGTGTGAGCTCTGATGGTAGAGAGAAAGAAACCGCCAGCGTTCCATGGGAGAATCGCTACGAGAAGCTCTGGGTGGAGGTGGAAAAAAGGGAGGTCAAATCCACCTTCAAGAATGTTGCCGGGGAATTGAAAGAGAAGTTCGGAGAACTGCTCGAATCGAGACACCCCGCTGAAGAAGAACGCGCCGCGGCTGAATCTACTTCTGCAGAAGAAGAGTCGAGCGATGAGGAAGATGGGGAAGCCATTGTGCGCCCCATGGCCAGAGCGAGAAGCACCGTCCTCCTCACCATACCTGAGCAGAGGGAGTCCGGGCCGGAAGACTCTGTCACGGAGTCAACGGACGACTCCTCGTGCGAGGACGCCATGCAGGTCCGCGAGCCCCCAGCTCGGGAGAGCGGCAAGTGTCGAGAGCCAGTTCTAGAGGAGTGCGGGTCTCCTCCACCTCAACGCGCCACAGCACGGGCAGACCGCTGCATAGCTCCTGTTACCACAGCTGTTACTGATGATCGACGCATACCCGTGTCTGATATTGACCGGAGCACATTCCGAAAAGAGGAGGCCACATGTGGGTCATTCCAGAAGCCACATCTGGACCTAATCCGGAGGGACAGCGCTGCCGACGTAGAGGAAGCTGAGAGGAACAATGCCAGTTCAGAAGAGGATCCTGAGGAAGTCACCAAGTCTCGCCGCCCCTCAGGAAGCAGACGTTCGGCATCTATCCCAGGTGTTTCTGATGAAGAGCTGGAAGAGGACATGGAAAGATTTAAACTTGAGGTAGGGCTCCTGAAGTATGTCTTCCTGGATTTGGAGAAAGAAAAGGCCCAACTCCAGAATGAGGTAGAGGATGGCCGCACCTCCCGTAGTGCCTTCTTGATCGCCTCACTTTCTCTTCATTTCCTCCATGCACTTAAATTTCATTTCTTTTAATCGGTTGTGTGAACTAGCCATACATCATAACGTCATCTTATTTCTTTCTGTTGGTGTTGTTCATTGTCCATGTCTTTTGTATATTTTCTTTAGTTTAGATTTCAAGTAGAAGAGTTCATCTCGCATGTTCTCTGTACATTTTCTGTGTTTTTTTTAATTTTTTTTAACTAACCTGCACATTTGCAGTGATGAAAATCTTGGTTGTTTGGCATTTGTAAGCGTACTTCAAAACTAAACGTTCACTCTTATGTGTGCTTTAGTTGTGACTTGTCCTTCATCATGCATGGACCTCGCATGTGTCTTTATTTCTAATAAGTTATGTTGTATGAACTCTCTCTTTCTAGGTTATGTTGGTGTGGAGATTGTACAAATAAAAGCCTTATTTTCCCTAAATAGAAGTGCTGTTATAATAATATGGCAATTAGCATTTGACATACAAATGATAATTTTGTGGGTGAAGTATTACTTTGGTTAGCCTTTATACACACATGGGATGAATATATTAACTTTTTTGGAGCCAGCCTTTTTTTGTGTGTTTTGTTGTTTTTGTGGAAAGAAACCATAAAAAGTAAATATAATTGTTGTACTTTAAAATCAAACTTTCCAAAACTGATGAGATTTTTTCTTCTATCCTTGTAATTAACTTACATTCTCACGTCAAATGGAGTAACCACAATAAGGTGTTAGGTCTCCGAAGGGACGGGTGACACTGAATTATGTATGACAAAGTGTACAAGTCCCTGCTCCAAAGTGCATCTTAAAAGGCCGGCCCCAACCCGTGTCATTGAGGAATAGTCTAAAGTCCAGTTATCAAAAATATTTACCCTTGTTCTTTTCAGGTTGCCGAGGAGACGACAGAGACCGCATCGGAGGCGCAAAAATCCATAACTTCCTGTGATACTGGTGGAATGGCTTTGGAAAAAGCGGATACTGAGAAACCTGAGACCAGGTCAGGATCCCTGTCAAGTGGAGCTGGAGCAACGCACCAGGAACAGCAGTCTGCGGCCAACATGAGGTATGCATGGTTATTCTTTAGTGCATTTCTAGGCCCTGACTGTGTGTGTGTGTGTGTGTGTGAGTGATTTTTATAAGGCTCTTTTTTTGATAAATGCACTTTTGCTTCATTTATTTTTGCTCAAAAGTTGTTCAACAAAAGGAACTGACTTGACTCCCAACTGTGTTTGTATTGATTCAATTCAACGAGCGTTTCTTCAGTAATACCTCCAAGGGCCCAAAGTGTAGATGCCACAACGTATTGACCATCAGGTTTATTGCTCTCCATAGCATCAACGGGGCACCAGTGCAATTGCATCTCCCGCCCCAGCGGACCGACAATAGCAACAAACAGGAGGGACACGCTGTAGAGGAGACCTTACAGCTGGAGCTGGTCAGGGGGGCCCGGCGCAGCAGAGCCCCTCAGACCAACACTCATGTCAATGGAGATCCTCTGTCGGTGTTTGATGATAGCTCTTTAAGTGATTTGTCCGACGATGAAGGAAGGTATATATGCAGTATGCTTTTCTTAAATTTTTTTATTATCAATTTAACCTCTCCGTCACTAACTCGTAAGGTGTGTGTGCAGACTGAACGCAAAGTGAATTAGACAGGCAGCACGACTTAACAAAAGCTAATGCAAAGAAGTGAGGAGAAACTAATGCAAAGAACCAGGTAGAAAAATAGATCACTTCAAAGAAAACTTCACTTAATAAACATACAAAGGAAAGGGGAGGAGAAAAAAAAGTAAACAAACAGGAGGAACATAAGAAAACTACTGGAGTTATTGGTAAGTTTACATCATGTTTGTGACAATAAACAGACTTCCAGAGAATAATCTGAGGTAGAACTTTGCTTTCAGTCCAAACAAACCATTACAATATTGTTGGTGGGTGATCAGAAGGATGCAAATCTTCTTGATTGTAAGGATTTTCTACCCACATAGTTGCATGACTAACTGCTGAATTTCCCAAAAATCAATAGTATACTGCATTATACCATTACACTTCTAACAACTCTCCAATACGGCTCTCTTATCTTGAGAACATGCACGTCAGTTTCCCAAATAACCCCTTTTTTCTTTTTATTTCTTCCCTGCATTTGTTGGTCTCGGGTTTCCAACCAGTGAAAGACACAAAAACAAGGTAAAACACAAAATCTGTTCATAACAAGGTTGGACATTTGAGTACAGGATAAGAAATGTAATATATGGTTCCATATTCAGAACCTTGATGAAGTCGGGATGACAGGAGACTTTGATGAGCTCACTCAGTCGTCCGACACAGCCACAGACGACATCGACTCTCCCACTTCAGGCTATCGCCACGCATCCCTCCTCATCCAGAAGCTGGACTCGGTCACTTTAGGTACTGATTGAGCCCATTCAAATGCTAACTTATATAATAATAATAAGTAATTATTTCTACCTTTTTTGTAACTTAATCAGTTTGTTAATCTTATTTGCAAAATACGTGCAGATGATTCACCTTTTTTTGAAAGCAAGCATCTAGTACATGCTCCTGAAGTGGTAAGGCTTTCCATATTCTACCTCACAGACTCGAGAAGCATGGTGAAGCTGCAGAACATTTTCCACGAATACGAGCGCTGCATCCAAAAGGCGAGGAGTCGCCACGGCTACCTGGCAGACAAGGTGAGCCAGCTGGACATAGAGAGGGCTGAGTTGAAGAGCTCCCTGGAGGAAGTTAAAGATGTGAAATCTGCCTTGGAGCGCAACCAGCTGGAGCTGCAGACTGAAGTCACAAACCTCAAGTGAGAACCACTTCCTTTAGTCTCTGGCCATTGATCGACATGGTCTTGCTGTCTCTTCTCATGTTTATGTGCATCACACTGCATCTTATGTGAATTGCCTAATTGTCTGTCTGAAACTTGGTATAGATTTCAGCTGAAGCAGGAGCAGGAGAATCGCCGAAACGCCACCATGATGTACAACACGACCAGAGATAAGCTGAGGAGGATGGAGGAGCAGCATCAGTTGGAGGTACAGGAGAGACAGAAGGTGGAGCTCTCCCTCAGGAATCTGGAGCTGGAGATGAGAACACTGGTCAACAACATGAAACAGGTACACCCTTTTTAAACTTCACGTGTTGTTCCGTCCAACGTGTGTTTTCATTATATTGATGTCGGCTAATGTATGTCAGCTTTATCGTTTGGATCATTTCAAATACAGTAATGTATTTTGGACGTAAATGTAATTCTCATTATTTTGTATTTCCGATGATGTGATGCCGTTGTAGAGAATTTGATTAGTCTCTAGCTTGTCCAGTTGTCGTTTGGTGGATATTTAAAGCACTAATGTCCCCGTCATGTGGACACCACCCAGCTTGAAGAGGACCACAGTGAGACCCAGAGACTGCTGGCTCAGGAGCGCAGTGCTCGGACGCTGCAGGAGAACCTGCTCAGCAGCCATCTTCGAAAGCAGCAGGAGATCGAGGCCGACAACAAAAGAAACATAAGCAGAAGCAATGAGGTAAACCTCACGTGGTGATATCCATTGTTTTAGTTTTGTTTCTGGTTTAGAGGATATAAGTTGCTGTAAATGAAAGCCATTTGGTTTCTGTAAGGTTTTGAACATGTTATGAGTTGTTAAGTAAGAGTGCTACAGTTTGGTTAAATCGAGACTAAATCATACATTTTTAAATGTTTTTTTTTTCTTCTCCTGTTCACAGGCCTTGTCTCAGCTCACTGAAGCCAGTGACAGGGAGCGGGAGTTGCTGCAGCAGAGTGCAACCTTCCAGGATCAGCTGACCATCCTGAGAACTGACCTCGAGCGATCGCACGCCAACAGCAGTCTGAAAGAGAGCCACCTTTTGGATGAGAACGAGGCTCTCAAGGAGCAGCTGGAAGATGCTCGGCGAGATCTCAAACTCAACGGCGAAGCCCTGACCCAGACTGTCTTCAACTGCAACAACCAGTTGACCACGCTGAAGTCGGAGTTAACTATGGCGACATCGCGTCTGGAAAACGAGCGGCAGACCCGCGAAACACTGGATGCGGAAGTTGAGTCCACTCGTATCCGCCTGGCCGGAGCCGTAAAGGAGGCGGAGCTCTGCATGGCAGCTCGCGCAGACACAGAGAAAGCTCTGCTCCGGGAGAAAGAGGAACACCAGCGTCTTAACGACAGACTCACAGGTCAGTACTGGGAAGAATGGATGGACAGCTCCAAGCACACCCAACCAGGCCAAGTGTTTTCTGCTTTGTTTTTAGAAACCTTCAATGCTTGGAGAGGTGAAGGTCATTTGAAAAACAAGCCCATCAGCTTGGAGGAGCTGTTTGTGATCACCTTATGTGTAATTCACTCGTTCATTTATGCATATCTGATTTAGGGGGAGATGGAGTGGAAAGGGCTTGACTGTAGCATATTTTAATCAATTTGGTTTTAATTAAATTGCGTAAGCAGCTGTTGTTATGCGCATCTTTTTGTCCCGCTATCTTTTTTTGCCTAACTGGGAGCTGGTTTGTAACTCCCAAGGTTTTTAATTTCTACAGGTGAAGCAGCCAGTCAACGCGAGGCAGTCAACGGCCTGTCCCAGAAGCTGGCCAAGGCGGAGACTCGTGCAAACAGCATGGAGAATGAAGTTCATCGGGCCACACTGCAGCTGACAGAGAAAAGCCTGCTGCTGGAGGTCCTACAGCGGGAGAAGGACCAGGCGGCGGTACGTATCAAGGAGCTAGAATCGTCCCTCCAGGTCGAGAGGGAGCAGATCAGCCGTGTCGGAGCGCGCCAGGAGGCCACGCAGGAGCGGCTAGCCCAAACCCAGAGCGAAGGCATGCTCCTGCGGCAACAGCTAGAGGAGGCCCAAAACAAAGGCGTTGCAAAGGAGCATGCTGTGACTGACGCCCAGGAGCGCTTCAGTGACATTCTGTCCAAGCTGCGCTCTGACAGCGAGGAGCGAGTGCAACTAGTGGAGGAGAGGACTAAGGAGCTCGCCACTAAAGCCGCTGATCTCCGAGATCAGATCTACAAATTAGAGGAAGAGAAGAACGAAAGAGAGGTAAGATGAGGACTCGGGAGTGTAAGAGGATTACCTAACTTCCTCTCCCAGACCCAATTGTAGCCTTTCTTCAGTGCCAGTTCAGGATATCCCTTTTTTTTAAAAATCTAATCAAAGCGTGCTTTCTTTGTAATCTGTCTGAGCACAGACTTGTCTAAGGCAGCTGCAGCAGGAGCTAGCTGACTCACTGAAGAAGCTGTCCATGAGCGAGGCCTCTCTGGAGGTCAACACACGCTATCGCAATGACCTGGAGGATGAGAAGGCCCGGCACTTTAAAGACTTGGACAGGGTCAAAGGAAAGGTAACAGCAGGGAACAGTGACATCTGGTGGCAGCATATTTTCACCACATCACACCATTCCAGCTGTATAAATGATTATGAAACAAACAATTTTAGCTGTACTAAAATTAGATGGCCCATTATTTTATTTTTTTAATTAAGTCCCCTGTAAGCAAATTCTGATGAGGAGGATTTATTTATTTTTTCTCTTATCGTGTAGCTGGAAGAAAGCGAAGACCAGTATGTGCAAGCTGAGAAACGTATTAACGGTCTCAAGAGCGTTCTGGATGAAAAGGAAAAGGAACTCGCCACCGCTGCTCAGAAACACCAGGAGGCGCTGTCAGCCTCAGCAGCTTCTGGGACCACCATCAAACAGCTGGAGGAAGCTGTGCAACAGTATGTACCAACACATTGCATGCAGTTTGAGCAAGTTATTTTTATTTCATCCCACATATAGAAAAACATCCTCTGAAATAAATCATGTCAGATAAAACGTGAAAAAACTCCATAACACAGGGAATGATTATATATTCACGGCAAAACGTTAAATGTATTGTCAGCCATGAGTCTAAATGGTATGTGTTCGGTACACCGTGTAATGAATATTTGTGATGTCAAATTAGGCTCGAGATAGAGAACGCCCGGCTGGAAGCTGCTGCAAAGCAACAGTCCAACAAAATTGAAGCGCTTCAGAAAGGGGCTCAGGAATCTGCCATGGTGAGTGCTGGACACTTAAAGTAGAGTATTGTGATACTCATCTTGTGACATCAAATCGCTGACTTTATGTTGTGAAGTCATTTTAAGGTATTCAATCTTTTTCCAGCTATCTGACTGTGCACCTGGAGGAGGGGTTGGTATTGTTGATGTAGGATGTAGGCTTAGTTTTCTCTGTGTGGGTTTACCTCTGTTTGTTTTGTTTTTACTATATAAATCGCCAGAAATCTAAATTTAAATGCATTTGTGGGCTTTTTGCACAAGCTGCTGGACCATAAATCAAACATGTGGAGGAAGTAAAAGCTTTGTGTCCGTTTGGGTGATGTAAAAAAAAACATTTTCCCCCCTTTTTTTTTAGCCTGGTTGTGGTAGATGGGGTCTTTCACTCATTTCTGTCTGAAGCTGCATGATGCATGTTACTTCTTTTAGTCTAAAGTGTCCTCAACTTTCCAAAAAATGATGAACAAAAGACAATCGAAAGATAAACAAAAACACCCTCTCTAAGTTATGTTAAAATACTTTTCTTATTTCTGTAGGTCAGAGGTCATTTGGAGAACTTGGTTACAAACCTCCAAAGCAGTAAGATGTCTTTGGAAGACCAGCTCACTCATGAGGTTGGTGGCATATTCAGCTCAGCTTCCATTTCTTACTTTCATCTGCTTTTCTAGCCTTTTTAATTCACCTTTTGACCTGTCGGGAGCAGGGCGGTCCGACATATTTGAGAAGCCAGCTAAATGGGGAATGTTTGGACAGTCATCAAATTGACAGCGCCAGATTTCCCCTTCTCGTTATCACCTAAAGGGTCCTCATTTGTTATCGCGTTAAGATAATTAGAATACCACGCAATATTAAGTTTACACATAAAACAGAAAGGTAGGCCCTTTTGGGGAGAATGCAAGCAGTGGACAAACTATGTTGATTGTGACTGTTTGTCAAAGCAGAGCAATATAAAACAGAATCAATAAGTTGACTAAAAAAATAACTATTTCAGCTAAAAGGGCGTTACGATCTGGATTGATGAAATTACTCAAACAATTCAATATTGTCAATGCAGAGTTAAAAATCCCAACTTATCATCTTTAGGATGTGCCTTTTTATTTTGAAATTCCTATGGAAAGTCACCTCCTTCCTACAGGGCCCAGAAACGAAATTGTCAAATCATATTTTAGTCAATGATATTCAAGTAACTCATTGTGTTATTTGGACTTATGACACAACGAATAGAATAGGATAAAAATCGCATCGTCGCAGACATTTTATCATTGTCCAAAGAATCGATATATTGCATCATGGCAAAACTTGTGATTCATAACCCAAACCCTTTCTGGGAAATAAGAACCAAGTGAAGGTTTTAGTCTTTAAGTTAAACTAATGAGAAATGAGGCCATATTTGAACAGTTCGCTGTTTAACCAGCTGCCTGAAATGTGATCATCGTAACAAGCTGACGGGACATCATTTTTATATATGTGATACTTACATTTCTCACTTCCGTCTTTCTCGTTCTCAGGTCCAGAAGCAAAGCTTGCTGTCTCACACAGCCCAGGACTCTCAGGCCTTGTGGGAGGAGGAGCTGAAGAGCCGCTCTAAGTTGAGTCTGCGCCTGGCAGAGCTTGAAAAGGAAAAGGGAGACCTGAGCACCCAGGTGATCACAGTGAGGTGTCCACATACAGGCTAACGTTGTACAGGATGGATTAGATAATATAATGCCAGTCTTTGGCTCTCACGAGTTCTTGGCCTGTTGCCTCTGTTGCAGATGGTAATAGAAAAGAAGAAAGCCAAAAAAATAGCGGAGCAAAAGAAGGCTGTCGACACCCGGCTGGATCAGGAGATGAATAGAAACACAGAGCTCCAAAAAGAAATGTACAGGTGACTCCTAGCCTCCTCCTCGCACCCTCCTCCTCACCCAGCAGCACTCCTTCCTCCTGTTTAGACACAATTAAGATCCAGTAGCGCGCACTCTTTTCCGGCTTATGTGGCTGTAGTGAACCAATGTGTGTATCTGGTGTCCACTCCTGTTGTTGCGTAATAAGCCCCTGTAGTGTGTGTTTTTGTGTGCTAATTTCATTGCGACTGGTTTCTTATTATTTGATGTACCTTTTTTTTTTTATTATGAGAATATTTTGTGCACGTATTGTTTTTTGATGCGTTTTTTTAATCTGAATTTGTCACAGTTGGTATAAATGAGTTGCATGTAGTCAAAACCGGTTGCAACTTTGTTCAGTAGGTGAATAATGAAACCGTTTGGAACTTAACTCTCAGTTGTTAGATATTCACTTTGTATTTATTTATTTATTTGTACTTATAGTATTTGCGTATGTGTTTTTAGGTTGCGTACTTTATTGAAGACCGCTAAGAAGAAGTTGCGGGATCAGGACACGGGTGGAGCTGAGTTTGGCTCTCCTATGAGTAGTCTACGGATGGACCAAGGCAGACACGGCCAGGCCGAGGGTTCCTTTGGACGAATGAAAGATAAGGTTAAAAAACTCTATGATTTTGTTTTTAAATCCCCCAAAATAATGCACTGCTGCTAGCGGTAATCCTTCTCATGTTACCAGGTGGACGACCTGCAGGTGGAGCTGGAGAAGGAGGGGTCCCGTCGCAGCCAGCTAGAGAAGGTGAACGGAGACCTCAAGGATCAGCTGGCCTCCCTGAAGAGCTCCAGCAGCAGTAGTGACCAACTGGAGAGGAGCAAGAGGCAGCTGGAGGAGGAAGTGCTGGACCTTAGACGGCGAATGGAGGCTTCTCAGATGGAGCAGAGCCACGTGGAGCAGTACCGCCTCGACGCAGAGGAGCGGGCTCGTTACGAGATAAAACAGAAACTGGAGCAGGTCAACATCTTCCTGCAGGTAAAAAGCTCCGTCGGGTGTGTTTTGTTGCAACTATTACACACCCTGTTTTTTGGCAACACAACAGAAATGTCAAAAGAAATTATAAAACAGACTAAAATCTGAATAATAAATAGTTGACTGAATAAATGAGTTTCAGTTGTTGTGTATTTATGTGGCTCTCCACGTGTCTGTTAAAACATCGCGAAGCCTGATTTTAAATGTACTTGCACCTGTTGGCCTCTCAGTCCCAGGCAGCATCCCAAGAAGCACTGGATCAGATCAAAGCGGCCAATGAGACCAACCTGCGCTCCCAGCTGGAGCAGAAGATCCGGGAGCTGGAGGGGGAACTGGGCCGCGCTCGCACCACCCACCACGACAGCCTCAACCAAAGAGACTCCACCCGCACGGAGCTCGAGCGATACCGCCAACTCTACACAGAGGAGCTGCGGCTCCGCAAGTCGCTGGTTGCCAAACTAGAGAGGTGAGACCAGGTGGTTCAGACCAGGATACTCTGAGCAGTCTTTTAAGACTGGATTTTGATGGTGTAATCGGACATGAACCGTGCTGATGCTGACAATCGTCTATTGTATCAATGATTTTCCCCACAGGGCCAACAGTCGGCTCGCAGAAGCCAATTCCAAGTTGCTCAATGAGCGCAGCAAGTCTCTGATCACCAGCGGCATCGCAAACGGTAGCCTTGGAGGGCCCTCGCTGGACGTGGGCTCTTTGGGTTCACCAGCACACTACGGGGCCACACTGGGGCCCCTCAATCGGAGCCTAGGCCTGGGACTCTCCCTCCTCAGCCCTGTAACTGAGGGGCAGAACAGCAGGGTGGAGGATTACCTAGCCAGGGTCTGTACGCTCATTAATTGATGTAGTCTAGGTGCTCGCAGGGGAATATTCCCTTATGGAGGCCATTTTCATTTCCCATAGCGTCGTGGTTGTTATTGTGTAACTGTTTTTCATACACATGTTGGTGTGTTGTCGCATCGTCATGACTGCAGAGACGTGTTGTTGTGTCAGTTTTAAGGCATTACGCGTCAGATATTTCAGATTGTGGAGAAGGAATTGTGAATCTCTAAATTCGCTTAACACCTGTTCGCCCTCTCCAAGCACACCTTCAAAACTGAAGTCATCTCTTCCCCCTCTTCTTTACTCCTCCTGCACATTGTTTCTTCCTCACTCCATCTCTGGCCTTTCACGGCAGTGGGACTTTACCTCTAACCTGTCTTCTATTTCTCACTCTTATAGCTTCTAGCTCAAAAGTCTGTCTCTCACCTCTCCTCTCTTCAGCCAGACCCATAACCAGGTTTGTAGACGTGTTCAGCTCAGTGTCTGATTGGCTGCTCTCCCCTTCACCCTGCCGCTGGGCCTCCCATGTATAGCTCTGTTCACATGCCAACCGCGTTGTTCAGGGTTTGCACATTGGAAATGTAGTCGGCGTAGAATGTCAACTTTAAAAACAACGAACTGAAATAATGATAGTGGTTCGTGCAGAGCTTTTTCCTGCTTAAAGGATGATACGGAAATAACAAATTGTTTAAAAGTGACATAACAAATGTGTCATAACTTAAAGGTTAAATGGCAAATGAATAGGATTGAATTGTGCAAGATTGTTTTGCGTTGTGTGGTTTTTGACGTGAGTGAAATCTCAACCCCGCTCTGCTTTGACGAGACTTTCTCCATGCTGTAGAGACGATGGGGGCAGAATAAGAATAATTTGTACTCTGATAATTTGTCTAATCTAAAGCAGATTTGGGATTTTATGTGAAGAGAAATTTTGTTCAGACGGAATTGCCCAACGGAGCGACAAAATGGACATATTCAATAATATTCATAATAGGGTTTAAAACAGACGAATGAAGCTCAAGTAAAGAGTTTAGCTAAACGGGTCCTTTTTTGGAATTTTTGGAATATTTTTCGAACGTGTTCAATTTAACTACTAAAAAATGTCTCTATAGTTGTGTAAATACTATATTACCACCGATACAACTTAATGTATACAGCGCTTTTCAAAACAACGTGGATCACGATTACAACATTTTAGGAGCGCAATGAGGCGAATCAAATCAGACCCTTCAAATAATACAAAACTGAAATGGCGTAAACGCGCTCCACGTGGATACTGTATGTATGTAATGTCTTTATGTACATCGGCACATTTTAAATTGTGCATGCATAGAGTAAATACAGTTCTGGAATAATACCGTCATTCTTGATATGTTGCATGGAGACATGGTTTTACATGATGGTTATCAAAAACATGTTATTTCTTAAAATGCATCTTGGTCAAACTATTTGCATCGTTTGGTGAGATCAAAGCAGCCTGCAGGAAAACTCTCAGAGCTTGCATGCTTGGCATGTCCCACTGTGTGTCACCAAATAGTCCTGGTTTCCTTGCAGTGTTTTCTTCTTCTTTTTTTTCCACGATCCATTCACCATTGTATTGTGTTTGATGGTGAAATATTTGTTTGTTTTAAAAAAAAAAATATTTTACGTTTTTGTTTTTCAATTTATGTTTGCTGATATTTCCCACCAAAACATAAGATCTGAAATCTAACAACATATTTGCCTCTTTTTTTTTCTTTTTTTTCAGATGCAGAGTGAGTTGGATAGAAACATATCAAAGGAACTGAACAGCGGTGAGTGCACTGAAGCTCAAAGCACACATCTTGGCTGTCTTAAAGAAAGCTTGATATCTTCATCATGTGACTCGAAGCCGCTGCTCACTCAGCGTAACTTTGATCTCTCTCTGGTCGTCAGCCACGGCGGAGCTGGACGTGACTTCGGCCCGGCTGTCGCCCGTGGGCTCCGCCTCCAGGGTGGAGCTGGACCCCGTCAGCAGGGCGACGCAGCAGTACTTGGAGGTACTCAAGATGAACAATATGATCTGAACGCGATTCACAGCTGCTCACAGTCACCGTTATGCTTATAAATGGTGTCTGCACCAAGAATAAGGCCAACGCCACCGTCCAGTCATGTGACTCCAAGAATCCAACTTCCTACGTATTTACTCTCCCTCCTTTTATGAAAGAAAGCAAAACATAATGCACATTGCACTTAACCACTCAGGAGCAAAGGGAATGAGTCATATATATATACATACATACATACATATATGTATATGTATATGTATGTATATATGTATATGTATATGTATGTGTATATATATATATATATATATATATATATATATATATATATATATATATTTATATTTGCGTCATTGACAATTAGCGAGAAGCTCAAAAGTATTTGTTCTGTCTGACTAAATACATAAAATCTGTACGTTTTATTTTTCATTAGGACAATATAATGTTTTGGGGTTTTATTTGTGAATATCGGTGTTGCTAAATTTGAATTTATAAGTATTTGATGTATGCATCATTAATAATTTTGCCAAGATGTTACCTTTGGTACGTGCCATCAAATGGTGCAATATCTGTCTTGGTCTCACTTAGACTCATTGGAGTATTGTGTTAATGATCATTTTATTTATTCGTCGTTTTAGTTTTTTATGAACATGATATACTTGAATAAGACGAGCTGGATTAATCTCCGGCTATTGAAACAGGGTGACTACATTTATACAACTGTCGTTTCAGCTTTTGGTTCGCTCGCTTTTTAAGGCCACCAAAAGTGAAACGCGCGGGGGGGGGGGTTTTCTTTTGTTTCTCGTTAATTCATTTCATAAATACTGTAAGATTACATAAAGGGAAACATTTATGACGCCTGTACATTGCAGAAGACTCTAAAGTTGTAAATAAAAGATAAAAGTAAAGAAAACCTGTTTTGAGTGGACTTGATAAAAAAAAAAAATGACCCGATAAAATGACCCCGGGATTTGTGCCGGCTTTTCATAAATACATCACTTATGTTGTAGTGAAATGTGACCGATGTGATCTGTTTTAATATGTCCGAAAACAAAAATTGTCCAAATATTGACAAAACAAAAACATATAAGTGTAAAAGTAAACCAAAACAATCCAACGTGGGAGAATGTGTGGTTGACAAAAAATGAAATAATAATTACGATATATTTATATAAATGTCTAACATGCATATTTAACTATTACAGATGTCACTTATTGAACAAATAGTACATTAACTTAAATATGAAGTACATTTACAGTATGTCTCAGTAAACCTCTGATAGATTCCAAGTATGAGTTATGAAAAGATGATGAACTGAAACTGATGTGATCAAAAGAGTATATGTTTAATACTGACCTCTTATGCTTGAATCACTTCATATTCTTATAGTTTTTGTGTGTGCAGAACTTGCTTTAGCTATCTTAAATTCAAGGTAATATGACGCTTTTTCCATCAATATTTCATGCGCAGACATTTTTAGCCCACCCCTCATTAGTTATGTTTTGATGTACTTCACTGTACCCCCCCCCCCCCCACCCCCCCTCCCCTCACGTCTAGCACTCCCAAACACATGAAACTTGATGATATGCGCTGGTTTAGAAACCATTCCCCTCACTTATTAAAATGAGACAATGTGTTTATGATTGCCCCCCTCTGGTGTGTCTCTCTTCCCTTTGATCCGTCCTCTCCGCGTCAGCCTCAAATGTTAGATATTCAAATCTGGTTACATTTATTTTTGTTTCCTTTACAGCAGATGGGCACATCTGACAGACTGACTATTAGGTGTTATTATTTCCCCTTTTTTTTTATTCTCCCAATAGACGCCACTTCATACACTACACGTAAACCTCGTTTTGATTGAGGAGGTTACAACCGTTCTCGTAAAGCTTTGGAGGCGTGCGAGAATACAAATAGACAGATTCAGAATTTTTTTTATTTTTTTAAAGAAGTGTTTGAAAGGGTTGTTTGTGAAAAGCAGCTCGGCTTTTAAAACAAAACCCGCTCCTCAGCGGGTCATCCTCCATCTGAGATGCCCGGTCTTGTTATCTCAAGACTGGCAGTCCAACAGCTGTTGAGGGAAGAACAAGGTGTCGGACGCACAATGAGGTTGTCAAAGTGAATTTACTAATCTTTACTTGCCACGATACCAATATGAGCATCTCTCAAACGCAAATTTAAGCATGACACAAAAACAATAAAAGAAAAAGTCACATTTTTTTTCAAGCCGTATCAATAAGAATGTCGCGCTTAGAAAGTATTGTCCCGGACCCAAAAAAAGGTCTCATTTATACTTGATGAAGGTCTAATTTAGGGGATATCAATCTACACGAGACATTCTTCACAGATAAGACGCTAGAACGGGGACATAATTTGTAATATTTTTGGTATCGACACTATAGTTACAAACTAATTGCCGTTCGGTCGACCAAATTACAGAACCGGAATTTCTCCGTTTCCTGCATCCTATTTTACCAAAAGCTGCTAGTTTTAATTGTTTTTTTTTTTTTACCATTTTCATCCAAATATTGTTAGGTGGTGATTTTTCAAATCAATACATCCGTCTTCAAACACGTTCTCACTGCGTGTTTTCCAAATTCCCTCTGACAATATCGTCTGTTTGTGATTTGCGGAGGTAGACATCACCCTTGTAGAGGGTATAACAAATTGAGGGGGACAAGTGGAACAAACCAGAGTGTTTATTTGTTGGTGAACGCTCGCCACGCTCTAAATTGGACGTCACTGCTGTTTCTTGTCAGTAGCAGAATCGAAATGTGTTGTGGGCAAAAAAAAAAAAAAGATACTTAAATTTGATTTACTCGCTCTAACATGATTTAAATGAGCCTCTTGGCTCGGCCCCGGACAGATTGACAGCGCTGTCTTTATCGCCGCTTTGTTTTATTTTTGGCTGTTTACTCTGCCTGTCTGCTGTCATCTCACGCGACGACTTTAAAGGAGCCGGGCCTTCGATCTTCCAACATCTGGAGAGAACGAGCAATCCTTTTATGTTCCAAGTGCTTTTCATGCCGTGTGTGCGGGGAAGAAAAAAAGGATTCGCGAGAGAGCTGACAAGTTTTTCCGTGGCCCTGTTCCTCAGCTGCAAAGAGCCGCGCGGGAAGAAGTCAAACCTGCAATCTTATAACATGAGAACCCGCACGAAACCGAGCAAAGAGGCAGAACCCTCCTCGTTCGGGGGTCCCCGTTGGGTCAAAGTCATTTAAATGCAACTTGATGTACAAACGAACGTCTGTATTTCTGTAGAATAAAGCCGGAATCTTTGAATGCGCTGTCGTTCGTACAAGCGGCACGTTTCTGTTCTCGTTTTCTTGTTTTGGTATTAATGAACTCCACTCTGGCTTCGATTTTTATTCAGCCCCGTCTGTCCAAAGAGATTTAACAAGCGGAACAAATGACCTTGACATATTTCTCTTAATATTTCAAAAGGTCCTTGAATCTAATTTCCGCTAAATCAACCAGGCGATAAATAATGCATTCGATTCCCTTTCTCTCGTCAGCGTGGTTGCTGTTGCAATCGTATGAGAATGCACAGATGTTCAAAGGAACGGGAAAACGCACTCATTTACAAGTTGGATAAGAAGATTGACACCGCTCTCATGACCGGAGCCAGGAGGCTGTTAGCATAGCATAGCTTAGCATGAAGACTGTGAACAGTGGTTAACAGCTAGCCTGGGAACGACGAGACTCCAGGAAGTCAATGCTCCAAGGCCAAAAATAGTCCATCAGATAACCCCTGTGTACTAATTAAACACTGAACAATGAGTGAGCTGTTGAGGTGTTGAAAGGTCGATTTTATTTGGGTTTTCCAGCTTTTATGCTAAGCTAAACTAACTTTCTCTAGGCTGTAGCTTACCAGAAAGAATATGAGAGATCAAGATGGTCATCTAACTCGACTAAAAGCAAATATGCATATCTGCCCAAATGTTAAGCTATTTATTTTGGTATGGATACGGGAGGGGATTAGTTTAGCTTAGCATAAAGACTGGAAGAGTGGGGAAACTGTCTAAAGTTCAGAATTGAGCCGCACAGCACCTCTAAATCTCCCATAATTAGCATACTGTATCTCGTTTGTTTAATCTGTACACAATCTGTAAATACAAAGGAAGTGTAAAAAGGCCCGTTTGTGCTTTAGCATAGATTAACACCACATTAGCATAACTCCCGGTGTAGTTGCCAGGCAATGACGGACTCAAAAAAAACGTGCCCCATGCTGTCTGCAGTGGCTTGGCAGGTGATTGGATGAACCAGCTGTCCATCAAACTCTTGCAAACATCTTTTCCATTGAGATGAGGTGGAAGAATTATTCGTAGATGGGTAGGTGATCACAAAGGATTGTTGAGCTGGGCGGCACAACTTTGAGAATAAGATGATGTTCAGTCAAAAGACTTCCACGTTGGCTTTAACGTCGTTCGTTTCAGTCCCGTCAGGTGTCTTGATAGGTCAGCCCACTCGGGCCTGGCGGGGTCCTAGCTGCGATGGCAGATCTCACAGCACTCCAGGCAAAACTCGAGACACTCGGCCGGCTCGCAGCAAGACTCGAACAGCACCGAGTGGCAGTGGGCGTGGCAGTTGAGCTCCTCCACGGGCGCCTCCCGGATGGCCGAACAGCAGCGGGCGCACGCGCGGCAGCAGCAGGAGCAGGAGGCGTCGAGGCAGGAGGAACAGGCCTCCAGCAGACCCAGGACCAGCACGGAGCACTGGCACCAAAGGCACGCCAGCAGCAGGTGCAGGCAGGAGTCTGCCAGGTGAGCAGAACAAGAGCCAGAAAAAGGGCATTTAACCCACCAATATCACATTTGAGTTCACAGAATTGCTATCGTACGTTCTCAAAGCCTGTCAACACGGCGGATTAATGATTCATATTAACCCCCGAAATTAATCTATTTGTTGTGCCAACTAGAACTTAAAAGAGAAACTACGCCGCTTTCGTGATCAAGTGTGATTGTGTTTACTTAATCACAGAGGCGCCGTTCAGTCCTCAGGGGAAAATATATTTAAAAAAGGCCAGCGGGGCTTCCAGCGATGAACAACAACGAGGAGGAGGCTGTCACCAGATAATTGCTCTCCCCGCCCCAAATTAGGTGCAGATGAAATTGCATGCGTTGACCCCGCCGGTGTGTTACAGTGCTTCTCCCGCGATCCTAACTGCCGCATTTCTTCCTCCGCTACCGTCTTCATCCTCACGAGGACCAGAAAGTGAGTGAGCTCATGCAAATTGAGCTGTTTTATCCTGTTTACTCAAGGAAGTAAATGAAAAGCAGGTGGCACAATTCCCCGGGGAGTGGGGTTCAGCGTTTCCCTGCTCAGCCTCTCGAATTATACACCCCCCCTCGCACATAACTTATGGTAATAATCTGTACATGTGTGCAGATGAAAAAGGAGCATTATGTGTGGCTACAGTATTGATTTAATGCATCACTTCAGAGAGATAACAACATGAACACAAGGATAAACAAGGAGATGCCCATTGCACGCTTTGAAAGTCTTCAAGGGAAAACTTTTTGGAGATTCTTTGGTGGGAACAGAAATCAATTATTTCAATGTTTCACACGGGTTTTTTATTACTTATTTTCCCACGAGGTTGAATGAAAAACCAAATGTATCAAATTAATGGCATACGGTCATACTGTAATTAATGCATTTATACATGTAAAAGTGAAAAAGTAAGTTTGAGGACGGAAATGTTTCATATATATCGATGTAAAAAGTATGTAGTTAATATCGTTATTGTAATAAACGTGTTATTGTTCCTACCAGCAGGTGTAGCAGTAGGTTGGTGTGAGCCAGACTCGCTGCTCCTTCTGCTCCTCCTGCTCCTCCTGCTGCTGCCGTGCACCGACGAGCTGGAGCCCTGCAGTCGGCTCAGGCCCGGTGACGGATGGGGGGGTCCGTGGTCTGGGACTGTGAGGCCACATCGGAGGCAGGTGGGCTTCTGCTGGTCCAGCTGAGGCTTCTTAAACCCCGCTGCCTCCTGTGAGGCCTGTGCTGGTGTGGCGGCAGCAGGCCGAGGCTGAGCTGAGTCAAAAGACACACACACAAACAAACAAACAAATTAGAAACTCATGAATCAAAAGCCCATACATGAACCGATCACAACCTTTTAGTTTTGATCACTGTATTGTTCGCTTCCCACTCACTGCTGATGAGGTCCGTGGCGGTGGTATCTCCTCTAACAGGGTCACACGGCGAAAGGATTTCCCGTGCTGATTTTACAGGCTCACTAACTTGGGTCAAAAGAAAGTAACGTTAGCTGACAAGCAATCAAAAGGTAAGACTCATTCCTCACTTGACCACACCGACATGACAACAATTCGCGTGCATTGTTCCACATAAAGGCAGTCGTCATTTATAGAAATCACTAATGTATGCAGCGTAATCCTGTCTTGAAGGGCTTCTCCCATCATTAATTAAGACGCTTCGGTGTCCCACGATGCTCACTGCGTTTCAGGATCACCGCGACACAAGTTTCATCAGGAAACACTGACAACAACACTTTATAATAACAGCACGCTATGAAGCATTATATAATACTTAATTTACTATTTTTAAAGTGTGGAACAATGCTTTTATAAATGATGAATTAAGTGTTTACTCTTACTTAACTAATGGTTAATAGCGTGCAACTATTTTAAAGTGTTACCAACATTTTTAATAACGCTGGGAAAGAAACGGTACTTGAAAATATTGGCCATAGCAGCAGTTCATATGTGTTTCAGAAAAGATAAGCGGCCTCTATACGGCTTATTTCAGGTCAGATCACGAGTACTTGCCTTTAGTCGGGTCGCTCGGTTCCTCCGTCCCGTCCACGTGTGGATGGTCTCCAGGCAACATGTCCGATACTCATGACTGCTCAGCATCTCTGTTACACTTCTTACGCTTCTGATAGGAAAACCTCCAGCAACACCCAACATGCCGGCCTGAGTCACCGCTCAGGACTGTGTGTGTGTGTGTGTGTGTGTGTGTGTGTGTGTGTGTGTGTGTGTGTGTGTGTGTGTGTGTGTGTGTGTGTGTGTGTGTGTGTGTGTGTGTGTGTGTGTGTGTGTGTGTGTGTGTGTGTGTGTGTGTGTGTGTGTGTGTGTGTGTGTGTGTGTGTGTGTGTGTGTGTGTGTGTGTGTGTGTGTGTGTGTGTGTGTGTGTGTGTGTGTGTGTGTGTGTGTGTGTGTGTGTGTGTGTGTGTGTGTGTGTGTGTGTGTGACTTGACGTCGCCTCCTCTGTTCTGCTTTTAGTCGCCTAACACAACGGAGACACATACCCCACAAGCGTGTCAGCTGAATACTGTGTGTTTGCAATCCGATCTGTCAAAGTTGTTCACTATCAGGCATTCATTATGCAACTACTAATTTGCTCTGTAATTATGCAATCAATCAGGTTTTTTATCGTCAGTATTTTTCTCAATTTCATGCCAAATATTTGGTCCATCCCCCCCTCGTGTGATAAGAAGACACAACTTTATGTCTTTGAGAGTCTCATTGAGTGTCCTGGCCAAGACACCTGGAAAATATAACGCAAACAAAGAGCAAATTACAGAATCATTGAAATATCAAAAACAATCATCATCATTCTTCACAAGTCATCAAAGCATAAGGGAACAATCAATCAAAACATCAACAGCCAGATGTGCCCGCCAGTCATTTCATTAAGATGCCTTTAAATGCATCCAGAGAGAGCAGCTCCCCTCAACTGATTCCAGTCCGAAGAAACCAATTACAAACCAATACTTACACACAATCCTGGGAGCGAAGGCAATAACTTAATCTTAAGGCTCTTGTAGTACCATATTACCCCACTAGAGAGCTTGTAGAGAGCTTGTAGTACCATATTACCCCACTAGAGAGCTTGTAGTACCATATTACCCCACCAGAGAGCTTGTAGTACCATATTACCCCACTAGAGAGCTTGTAGCACCATATTGACCCACTTGAGAACTGCGCTCACGAAATGCGGGGCTACTCGTGGTTCCTAGAGAAAAAGTAGGAGCCAGAGCCGTCAGCTATCAAGCTCCTCTTTTATGGAACCAGCTTCCACTTTCAGTCCGGGGGGGGCAGACACAGTCACCTCATTTAAGAATAGATTAAGACTTTCCTGTTTGACAGTGCTTATAGTTAGGGCTGAATCAGGTTTGCCCTGGTCGAGCCCCTTTATATGCTGCTATAGGCTTATAGGCTGCTGGGGGATGTTTTTAGGATACACTGAGCACCTCTCTCCTCTTCTCTCTCTACTTATGGATACATGTACATCTCTCCATTGCACCTTATTAACTCTGCTTCCTATGGACCTGATGTGAGGTCCTGGGACAGGGACGTCGTATGTGTACCGATTGTAAAACCCTCTGAGGCAAATGTGTGGAAGGATAGGTAAAATGGAAGCATAAATAAGAATATGACAATTAAACAATAATAATTTAATCAAACACAATGTATATAAAAAAACATTTTAATTAAAACAAACGGTACAAAACAACAAAAAACATCAGTTGTAAAAAATGTCTTCATACTTAAAAAAAACAAAACACTTATGAGCAAAACTTCACGTAAGCGGATCATTAATGCACACAGGCTCGTTGTTTTATGATTATTATTTTTGAACTACTGTTTGACGACGAAACTTACAACTCTTTACTACTCGCACTACGTTTTGAACCTGATCACCATGGTTTGCAAACGCCACGTCTTATGTAAATGAGCCGTGTTGTGATACCAGTCAACATACATGTATGAGGCATTTAAAACACCGAGTGTGTACAAGTAAGTAATCAATCAATCACCACGTCGGAGTGTGTACGTCAGCCCTCTTCTGAGTGGCTTGTTGACTATGGGCTGTCAGAAGTGCCGCGCAGACTCGGCCCCGCCCCTCACTTTGAGTGTTTCGGCACATCAAAGCGACGCACGAGGGAAGCTGTTGGAAGTTGTCTCGCGCCACGCTACTTTCGAGTCAGTGAACGCAGCGCGGAGAGGAAAATGTCATCTAATGGGGCTGTCGGCGAATCAAAGGAAGCCCTGAGAGGCAAACAGCAAACTTAGAGCTAACTTGTTATCAGCAAAGACAATTACTGACATTAGTCAAAACAGGGAGCAGAGACGTCGGAGGCCTTTTTTGTTCTTTGTGTTTGGCAAGTGACGTCTCCGGTTTCCCTTCATGGCGCTCGTCAGCGGATGAGGCGGTGTGATGCCATATAGTTTTTTTTTTTTTTTTTTTATATTTTATTATTTTTACATGACGGCGCAATGAAAAAGGAGAATAAAGTTTTTTTTTGTTTTTTTCAGCGATCGTCAAAAGACAAACAACCATAAATATTTGCGAGAGTGTTTAAACACGATTGTTAATTTTTCCGAAACAACAACCTGCTCTTTATATAATAATGTTAATTGTTGTTATTTGTATTAGGCCTTTTTAAAGTATGCCGCCTGACGTTTATTTAGTTACGTCCTCATATACAACATAACTATCGTTGTTTTCACAGCGACTACATAAACACATCAAAATTGCACATTGTAGCAATATTGTGGAGGATGTGGATTGCACTGGATATCTAATGTATCTACATAGATTTTAAATTACCTTATTTTCTTATTTCCTATTAGAATGACACAAACTGAGCAACATGACCGCCATGAATATCTATATTTATTTTGTATGTAAAATACCCATGTACACTGCAGCGGGTGTTGTGTGCTAGAAGTATCGCGGAGGGTAACAGCGCATAACACTTAACTAAACACATTTATTTTTTTCCAACGCCATTTAATCCCGATGATAAAAAATAAACAGCATTCATTTACAAAACGGTGAACGTTTACATATATTTATTACATTGCAATCAGTCACTTTGGATCACATAATTACGGACACATTTTATAAATACAGATAGTTGTATGTGCACAGCCATCTACTGTAAATACTCAATGTTATAAAAGTGGAATGTGTGGACTCCTGTATGCGCTGTATTGAAGACATAAGTTTCACACACGAGACAGATAAAGACTTTACGTTTTAAGAAATGAACGTTGATAAATCGCATCTCAACAGCCTCATGAACAAAGACAACAGAGACACAGCGCATGTTATCAAATATTTCATCAACGGAAAACCGTCACCACAAAACATTTCTCTCTCGCCGCTGTAATGTCACATTCTCACCCCGTGCTATTTATTTCATATAATAACACAATAAACAGACAACACATGCATTCTCTACGTCATATTATGTCATTTACATTTGTTCATGGTGAAAAACTATCAGATGCCAACTATATTTCTGACTGTGTACATTCTCCTTGTTAATTTTTACTTGACACTTGTCATGATGCACTTTTTCTTCTCCTTTTTGAAACAAAAAATATCATAATTTTCTTATACGGATAGATTTAAACACATTAAATCACATATTTACTTGTCATAACTTGTAATCCTTTTATCACATCTTCGAACTTTTATATTTAAATATTTTTCTTTTTCAAAAATCTCTAGCTGATCAGAAGAGCAGAAAATGATCAAATAACAGGCCGACACAGCTAGCGGCACTATATTGTACGTTCTTTTCAAGTTGAAAATGTTTAAAAGCCTTTTAAATACAATCAGTTTTCATGTGTAAAAACATAATAATGAACCACGATTCGGAATATGTCCATTTTCATGTATGTTTGATCGGATCTTGACGTCCTTGGTGAGGATATTCAGGAGCGATGCGTCATCTGTGGTCCACAGCCCCCGGATGTTCACAGGAGGATTAGCCTGCTTCAGTTCTCGTGTCATTCAAGGTCAAACAGATGCTCCTCGACATCGTGCCGGCCGGCTGCTTTTACGTTTGGCATCAGAGATTCTCGGTCGTCCAGATTCAGCGCTTCGTCTTTGAGGAAAAGAGACCTGCGAGGGGTGAACGACAAAGACATTTCGATCAATTATGGGCAGCACATCGGTGGGGGGTGGTGGGGAGTTCACGTTAAGTAAAACTCGCTGCTGGACTTACGCGGGAGAGAAGTTCTGTTGGCTGTGGCTGTTTGTGGAGTTTCTTCCAACGCACTCAGACACTGCCGTCTAAGAAGAAGAAGAAAAAGAAGAAGAAATGAAACCGTGACTCAACCAGTTCAAACTCCTCATCAGGTGTGCTCTAGCTCGTCCTCTCACCTGTAAGCTGGCATTCAGAACGGTCCCAAAGTCCAGCGTGGAGGACACGTTTTTCATCAGCAATGGACTCCTGTGGAATAACGAAGGGAACATAATTAAAAAATGGACACAATCCATGTCTGATTCATGGCAAGCAAATCAATACCTTGTACATATTAAACAAGCCACGGTGTGGTAAACAGCGATAGTTTGAGGCGAGGTCAGCGAAGAAGAACCTTGAAACTGTCAACAGTCATATTTATGTGCAGTAATAATAATATGACACAGGAGTACCCAGTACTGCGCTGTACACAAGACTCTATATATTGTGTCAATTTTGACTTGATGGCAACAAAAAAAGATCTAATAAAATAGACGATAATTTTGTGGCAATTGCAAGAATTTTCATTTTAATTAGCCTACACAAAAATGGGAAACCCTTTTGTGTACCTTTTTTTTAGGTTCGGCAACTTCTTTTTTTTGCCAATAAAATGGTACCAATTATTGTCTTGGACGAATGCAAGAAACGTCTTTAAATATCGTTTATATTTTTAAAACGCATGCGCATGCCCGACGCCAAACCTGCGCTGAACAGGAAGTGGTCTACCGTACCCTGTGATCCTCTGGGACCTCCTCCTCTGGTACTCCTCCTCGTCCACCGTCCACACCGCGCCTTTCACATTCTCCACACGCACGAAACACTTGTGCAGGCTCAGGTTGTGGCGCACCGCGTTCTGATCCACAGAAAAATCAGAGATATTACTGAATACATGCTGCCTAAATCAGGTATGACGCACACTGGGATCACAGAGTTAATTATCTTGGCGGGGGGGGGGGGGTAGGGCAGTACCTTCCAAGTGGCAGCGTTGCGTCTGAAATAGGCAAACGTCCGTGTGAACCAGTTGTATATCTCGTTGAGTGTTAGCTGCATGTCTGATGTTTCCATAATAGCCTGAAGATGGAGAGGACATTTAAAACCATGACTGATGTCTGATCCAAGGAGAGAGGACACAGCCTCGCACTACTAAACTTCATCTTTTTTTTAAGGATGAAAAGGTTTATTTCCATCATCGATCAATCTGCCTAAGTATGATTTAATCCTTCATCCCAATCCATTATTTGATGTTAGAAATGTCAGTAAAGTTGACCTATAATTCTTTTTTAATTTTTGGTTTGATGAACACAAAGATATCAACTTTCCTTTCACAAAACCAGAAAATTATCATATTTTAAGAGACTGGAACCAGAAGGTATTTTAAATAATATAAACGCAAGCCATCGTTCTTAAAGTTCATCTATTCCAATTCCCAGGGCGTACCTGTCTGATCAGCGTTGCATAGGTGAAAGGTGGTCTGATATCCGTGTTCTTGTAAAGCTCGTATTCATTTTCTGAAAAGGAGACGAAGCGCATTGAGTGGACGATGAAGCGTTCGTCTCCCGCGTGAACGCGTGAATGTCGACGGCATATCTGGTCTACCTGAAGACAGCGAGTAGACCAAAGGGTGATGGCGACGTCTTCCGGCGCCGGCACACGACTCGCCGTGAGCGGGCGACTCTTCTTCGCACACCTTGGGGGCCAGAGGTCGCGGGGTCACCCGGGCCGAGTCCGACGGGCTCGGCGAGGGCAGGTCGTCGGGCTGAGAAGACGCACAAGCAAGTTAACAAAAGGGAGAGCGAGTGGAATGAAAAGACGTGAGGCGGAGAAACAAAAACAGAGCGTGACCGAGCAATTCGATTCGCCTCCTCCAGAGGCCATTCCACTAATATCGCAAGAGGAAGGAAACCAATTACTGTTAATTATAGGGTGAAATTGTTTGGTGGGTGTTTTGATTATGGTGCAATATTTGGGAGATTAACATCTGATTAGCTTCCCCATTGCGAGAGCATGTCTGCTGTCTGAAAACACAATGGCGGCCATCTGGTGCCAACAGCTGGGCGCCCAAAGGAAGCATGAGAACGGAGAACCTCAACAAAGGAAGAAAGCTGCAAGATGATGAAACCTTTTTCAAGAAAAATGCACTTGTGATACCATCTGTAATATTTTTTTTCTGGCCAGGTTCAAATATTTCTGTGTGGGGGGGTGGGGGGGGCTGTTCCTTTGTGCTACTCATCCAACTGTAAAAGTGTACCGGGGTCAAGTACAGGCTGGTGGTTTCTACATCTGTGCTCCATTTTGCTTCTTTTTTTTTTTTTTTCACTCTCCACCACATATTTGGTGCTCCCGAAAAAAAAGCCGAACCCTTCACGTCTCATTTGCTTCGTCTACCTGGAGCCCGCGTGGGTCAGCAGCCGGATCACAGCGTGGCAGCTGGAGACTCGCGGGTGCAGAGATGGACTGAGACTCTGAGGATGGCAGATGCAGGTGAGCCATCATCGCTCGCAGACGCTCCCGTTCTTTGCAGAGCTGTTAGAGGAGATGAAGGAAGAGAAGGTGGTGTGGTGTGGTGTGGGGGGGGGGGGGGGGGGGGGTGTATCAGAGAGGATGGTGTCGCATAAAAAAACACTGAACACAGATTGTTGAACGCTGTGAACCAAACACATTTTGCAAAATGCCTTTTCTTTAAGGGTCAAACGCCAGGGAAGACGTTGGCAGAACATGAATATGTTCATCACGAGGAGACTATTGCAACTCTCAATATTACAGGTGACATTTTCTTCTTTTTTTTTTGCCATTTAAACCTGTCCAAAGTGGACTCAAATGTACGCTGCAGCTCCAGCGTTTGGTCTTTCCCGGACTCACCTGCAGCTCCAGCTGCTGCACCACCTGCATCTGGACTCTGCACTGCGCTGTACTTCGGTCATCCAGAGTGTGCTCGCTGCCGATGTGCCTGAAACGCACAGAGGGCCGTTAGACGAGTGCTCCACTATAAGGATCTGTCGATTTTTGAGTATCAAATACTCTTGAGAAGTCTTGATTCACAGCAGCTGTAGTTAAAATAAATGTGTCAAAGTTCATCCAAACATTTATGGACACTTCATTCAAACCACTGGCGCAGGAATGAATTTGAGGATTGTTTGAAGCGTACTGAACATATGCATCAACAGCAGAGATGTGGATGATGCTCGAGAGGTTTCTATGCATGTTTTGATATGACGCGTTTGTTTTTAGCGTCTTTTTTTGTTTTTCACCAATGAAATGTGGCTTTTTAGCCCCAGTTCGTGCTTCTCGTGTCTTATCCTTACTTTTATGTCACTGAGATGAGCATCGGTTCATCTGAAGGATAAATCACGAGTGAAGAAAAGTCATTTGACAATTGTTTTTTTTTTAAAGTATCTCCAGAATCCTCAAATATTCGTCTGTCTGTTTGGATTGAATAATATCGTAACTTGAGAAACGGGTGTGCAGCAGACGGAATGTTTTTTTCTTGATCCAAATGTTCATAAGAGTTCTTGATAATCGTTTATTATTTGTAACTGTGGCACGGCCCGCACTGCCTTTTTCAAAGATCACTATGATGCATCTTTCAGAAAAGAATGGATGCACAGCTCGTGACTTGAATGTAATGATGAGCATGTCGGGGTCACCTTTCAAGCCCCCCCCCCCCCCCCCCCCCCCCCCCCCCATAAACAGAAAGGTGCAAAGAGTCAAAAAGAATTAGGATTATGATTTAAAAACCTACCTGAGGAACTGGCTGAAGTTGTCACACACCGACTCGCATCCGGGCCAATTACACACACCGTGGGCGTAGAGGGAGTGTGTGGCGGCGCGATCAGCTTCGACAGCACTGGAGTGAAAGTATTGTCATGATTAAAAAAAAAATAATTTAAAAAATCAGAGCGGCAATAAAACCGATATAAAATTCTTTTTCTTTTTTTTTTTCTTCTTTTCAGGTGGCAAGAAAATGACAGAGAAAGGGGTGGAGGGGAGCAAGTGTGAAACAAATGGAGAGCCATTTACTTTTGATTTGGCGACGTGCATTCGTGTAAACTTTTTCCTTTTGCTTCGCCACTTCGCGCGGCGGAACACACAAAGCAAACAAACAAGACAAATCTATCGTCCCGAGGGGAATTAGTCTCGCCGCAAAAAAAAAAAATAATAAAGAGGCAAACATCTCCTTGAGAGAAAGAACGACACGTCTTTGATGTTTAGACAGAAGCGGCGGCGTCTCAGTTCTCGCACACAGACAGATCGTACCGTTCAGCGCTGTGAGGGGAAGACGGACGCCGGTCGCCACTCTGCCTCCCCGTGTTGCTCGAGGACGAGTCCTGGTGGCTCTTCGATGTGGTTTTATCTTCAGTTACTCCATTTGTGAGCTCTTTCCATATCTGCTGCATCTCTGCAGGGCTGAAACCTGCTAAACACATTTTTTTTTAAAAAAGCATTCAGTGTGTTGTAAAGAAACTGCAACAACAATGCCTGGTTAATTATCTATTCAAACCCCATAAGCAACTACATGGCATATTCTTTCGTGAATCATATTTACTCTAATGAGTGTCTTTGTGCTGTTTACACCTGCAGCTTTTTTTGAAAAATGTTTTTATCTGTGCTCCACAGTTTCTACTCATTGGGGTAGAGCAACTCTTTCTCGTGACCTCGTGTTGCCTCCTCTTTGTAATACAGGAATAATTATCACAGCTTCAAGATGAGCAAGGATCATATTTCTTTTTGCTTTCATCGTCGTCTCTTTTGAGTTTAGTGCAGTTGTGTAAGCGCGCGCAAAATCAACAAGAAACCAATCGTTCAGTGTGGAGGTCTCTGTGACAAAATCCATGTCCATGTTTGTCTATGTTTGTGTCCTCGTGAGATGATGAAACATTAACCTCAAATTACAACACACACACACACACAACAACAACAACAGAAAAAATACAGATTCTAAGCCATTAAATTGAATTGAAACACACAC
The DNA here is from genome assembly GCF_009769545.1 of Cyclopterus lumpus. NCBI lineage: Eukaryota > Metazoa > Chordata > Actinopteri > Perciformes > Cyclopteridae > Cyclopterus > Cyclopterus lumpus. The sequence continues at coordinate 6,340,224 of NC_046971.1, read as the reverse complement.
GGCACATTAAGAAACGAAGCGGCTGACATCACCATTGCTTCCAGACATCGCCACTGAGGGAGAAGAAACATAGTGACCTGGACCGAGGGCAGGAGAGGACAGGACCGGCCTCTGCAACCGGAGGAGCTGCTGCTGCTGCAGCTGGAGGAGCTTCTGGAACACCAGCTGCTGTGCAGGGAGCTGGAGGAAGGAGGGAGACAACTTCACACAAGGGTTGAGGTCATGGGAAAACTCTGCTCACGGTTAGTTAGTTTCTCCAGGTTTTGATCCTGGGCTAAGATCAGTGGCATATAAATATATATATATTTATTTTATATATATATATATATATATATATTTATTTTATATATTTATATATATATATATTTATTTTATATATTTATATATATATGTTATATATGTGTGTGTGTATATATATGTATATATATATGTATATATATATATATATGTATATATACATGTGTATATATATATATATAAATGTGTGTATGTATATATATATGTATGTATATATATATGTATGTATATATATATGTATGTATGTATGTATATGTATATATATGTATGTATATATATATGTATATATATATATATATACGTATATACATGTATGTGTGTATATATATATATGTATGTGTGTATATATATATATATATATATATATATATATATATATATCAATGCATACTTCTACAATTACTTCACTGGATACAAATCATTGTTCTTGAATCTCGTCACACGGGAACAGGTCACTACTTACCTCTCTGACTTTCTTGCTGGGCTTTTGTTGAAGCAGCTGCAGATGAATCTGTTGTTGTTGCTTCTTGTAAAACTCTTTCAGATGTTGCTGGAAAAAAAACAGTGACGGACCATTTCTATAACTAGTATAGATATTTGCTTAATTCTCAAACAACGTCCAGCATAATATATTATAAAGAGCACAGATACAGTTTCCATGAGTGAAAACATTTCTGCATCCCTTAAGTCCGTCTTGAGAGAAGTTCGACACATTTTCTTTTGGTGACTGCCAATCAACAAATAAGCTAAATTGAAAGTACAATTCCACTATTATTGTTGTTTAAAGATTATTTTCATTTAGTGCCAGTGACGTGAAACTATGAAGCTAAAATCAAGTGTGATATTATAATATATCATAACTGTAGTTTTCCTACTATGACAAGTCAAAATGTGAAAAGGTCGGTATCTATACATTTAACTTGGTCGGGTCGGCTGAATAGCTGAAAGTTAATGTTAACCAAAGCACACAAATGACAAATAGCTTTACTATATGTTATTATTTAATTTTGCCCGCGCAGTTGCCTCAGTAAGCTAACGTAGTTTTGTGCTATCATTGGAAGAGTAGCAGCTAATGCTAGGCTAACTGACTGACGTCACAGTAACATAAACCATAATATCCAAAATACCAAACTGTATATATATATAATATGAATTGCTCGGGTTTGAGTTAGAAATTCTTGCTGAACAACATTATAAGCCCCAAAAAAACATTTTCTCGTAAGAGTTTTGTTTTTGCTAGTTAGCTAATTTACACCATAGCTCACCTTGATTGCAATATTAAAATGTTTTTGTTTTTTTTCTGCTCCGGTATAGTCCAGTTAACCACAGTGCAGTGTATTGTTATTATTAATATCAGTCGTACCCGGTGTGATCTATTTTAGTATTGCATAAATACCTGCTGCAGCAGAAGGGCTTGTTGCTTCTGGTGGATCAGAGCCTGCAGCTGGTTCGGGGACAGCAGCTGCTGCATCTGCTGAGGAGCCATCATAGCCAGAAAAAGCTTTTGAACAGAAGAGGAAGGAGGATGAAATGATTAAGGACCACGGTCTACAGAGGGAAGGCGAGAGGACGAGTGAGCGAGGCAGGAGGCAAGTGTCAAGTGTTAAACAGTAATAACCGTCGAATGGGATTCTTTCCAATCCAATTACAAAACAGTGCTGTCAACCTTTTGTGAACATCATCATGCCGGATTGTGTCATTGACCGTAAATGAGATGGGGGTGGGGGGAGAGATAGGCCGAACAGTTAATTAGCAACACAATTACATGCTTGTTGTGACTCCTAATAGAAGTGTATGGGTATTAATGAAGGCAAACACCCGCAGAATAATAACTGATCTGCACTGTTACTGATTGAGCGACAATAACAGAGCGGCTCCTTTTGTATTCAAACCGAGGCCACAGCAATTGCCACGAGTGCATTAAGAAACAACACATGCAAATTCAACATGCTTGTATTACAAACACTGCCAAAGACAATACTAATGCTGTCAATTGATTGCTAGGGGAAATAAAGAAAAATGTGTTGTATGAATAATATGTTTAGTTTTATTTTGTAGATTTAAAATATCACTTTGCTGTCTACAGACGTGTGTAAAGGCTGTGAAGCCTTATGTCTATATTGGAGTCATTCTTAGCAGGATGTAATGAAAGAGGACCTCAAGTTTGTCCTTTTGAGTCATCAGATAATACCTTTTTTTTAAATTAATTTTTTTAACCAGATTGATAAAGTAACTCGAGAGTTAAGAAGAGTGGGAATGAGATCACAGATTCACCCGTTGGCACAGCAGGTGTAACCACGCGCATTTCATAAGCATCTATGATTCGGTTTTATTGTTACAGTAGTCGACTAATTTAGTAGTCGATTGTCAAAATTGACAATTTTGAAGATTTTACATTGACAGCATTTACATACAGCCTCCTAAATGTGAGGATTTTCTACTTTTCTATATGTTATTTTCGACTGAAAGGAACCAGAGACAGTGACAGAAACATGCTTCAAAGGAATACGACAGAGGAAGTGGTGGAATAAGCAGAACATGTGCAGCACATAAAGAAAGGTGCTCTTAATGTGAGGGGAACAGGAGAAAGTGCCAAAATTTTAAAAAAAACGTATTCAACTCATCAAACTAAATTTAACAATATGAACCAGCCAATGAGTAGTGTGTCTACTAAAAATCACCTATAGGGTACTGTAACGTAAACCCCACCACATACCTATTTAATTTAGTGACACATAACAAGCAGTTTAAAGAGTTCTCTTTGGGATCTGAGATACTGGGATTTTCTGACAATGTATTCATTTAAAATGAAAACAATTGCAAGTGGATCCCCAGTTTGACCCTTTTTTGTGTGTGTGTGTGTGTGTCTTCCCTGAATCTTCTTGTTTTAAAGAAGGCGTTGACACACAGCCAGCTTCATTATCATGCTTTTACAAATCCCTGAGAAACCATTCGCTGTGTGTGGATCGGATGCTACAGCTAGAAAAGAAGTACATTACAGACGGAGGAGGTCCTTCTCTTTCATTAAAAGTTAAAAGAGTTTTGCGGGTTGAAAAACATTCATATCACAAGCCATTATTATTATTACCACACTCTCTCTCTCTCTCTCTCTCTCTCTCTCAGACAGGCTGCGTTTCATCTGTGGCGTTATGACATTTTCACCTGCTATTGTTCGACTGAAAAAAAATTGCATGTTTAAAAAAAAAATTTTAAAAGACATTGCTAGCAGAACCTTTTTCCACAGGGTTAGAAGGTGAATTAGGAAGAAAAGAGCACAGCAAAGCTCTGATGGAAATGCCGGTGACCATGGCGTTCACTATCTTAGATTAAGATTCCCAGGGGACAGAATCACAACAGGCAACCATAAAAATTGTGTCGGGGTCATGCTTTTTTTGTTGTTGTTGCCTTTCACTTGCATCTGTTTGGCCTCTAGGGCTGTGGGCCATTGTTCCCTCCCCGACAAACTATTAATGAAGGACAAACAGAGTTACGCATGTCAACTCCCAAACCGGATCACATCTCATGTGCTGCAGGCTCCCGAGTTCGGTGTCCCGTCAGAGGACGTCCAATATAGAGCCGTCGTCGCCTGGTTATCCTCCTGACATCTGTTTGCCTAAGACGGTTCTATTTCCCACTTATGAAGAGGAGGATGGGGGTGGTGGGGGGAGGTCGGGGGAGAAGGAGGTGGATGAAGATACCTGTTTATGGTGCAGACTCTGCCAGTTTTCCGCACTCACTCCGCTGCAGGAGGCCCCATTAGCTACTCTCTCTCCTGCCCCGGTGTCGGTGTGACTGAGGAGGCTGCTGGCTGGGGTTTGACGGGCTGTCGGGGGGCTGAGAGGAGACTCAGGCATTCCAGCTCCTAAAAGAAAACAATCAACCCCCCTAAATAAACTGTAGGATTCAAAACAACGCGAATACACTTCAGCGTCATTGCTGAATTACACCTGCGTGTAAACGACACGTCAAGAACTAAAAAAAAATACCAACGAGCTGCTGGCTAATTGGACATACAAAGAGAAAACTAAATGAATAATAAGTACAAACTTTTCTTTTCACAACATGCAGTCAAACAACACAACTTACAACAAAAAAAAAACAGACGAGAGGACGTTAATAAATCTAATGACAAAATGACAAATGATGATAAATGACATGTAAAATCTGTGATTTCCATGTGAGACTTTAGTTGCGTGTGAGTGGAAACGGCAAAGCATATGTACCATATGTAATTGACATTTACAAATACCAATTTCTGGAAATCAAAATCATCCAGACTTCACGCACAACATAACTTACATAACTTTACATAACTAACATACTATGAGTTTACAGTGGGTTCTTAAAGGAACGTCCAAATGCATACAAACATCTTTTGATATGTTGAAGCAATACAGTCAGTAAATGTATTTGAAGGGCGTGCAGATCCAGGAAAGCTTGCATTGAGTTTTTAAAATCCAACTTGCTGCATGTATTAACTTATCTCGGTAGCGCATGAAGAAGAAACCTAAAAGGTAAAACAATTCTACACGGGGAGCTTTAAAATGCATCCTATTGCTCTGCCACTGAGCACATATACATAAGTTTAACTTTAAGTATCGCCTCTTAAAAAACATACAAGAAGTACAATCTCTTCAAAGCTCTCCGACTCCTCTATTTCTGTCATAATTGTGTTAAAGCTATACGTACCGTGAAGGTGAATTGTCGAATTTAGAGCAGCCAGGCAGAGTTGATGTCTCCAAGTCAGGCAGTTTGAAGTGAGGAGAGATCTGATGGAGTTGTGTGTCTACCTGAGGGGGAGGAGTCACAGTGTCAGTGAATTAGACAGTGAGAATAGATGTTGATGACCAGAATGTGCAAAACAGGAAAATCTGCTTGAGCTGTTAACCAATTATTGTCGGCTCAAATGTTTACCTGCTGTGTGTGTTTATTTACAGTTGTCGTGGTGATTTTGTTTTCACCATTTGCAAAAGCTGTCCTTTGCATGATCAATAAATATCTATCGCAATAAATAATACAATCTATTTGTGACATACGGGGGGGGTTATGATGTTGTGCTTTCCAGTCGCCTATTTTGCGGGCATTGCTTTTATTTGTTGATATTCATAGGCATAAACAATGCAATAAAAGGAATAAATTCCTCGAAACAAGCATCATTTATTGGCCTTCATGATTTAAACAAAGGGTTCTCTTTGAGAAAAAGATAAGTATAGTTGTGTCTGTGACTTTTTTTAGATATTCGTCAACAACGAAAAAGAACTCCGCAGCCACACGACTGTCAAACTGTTATCAAAGAGCTATTTACAGCGGTGTCAGCACTTTTATTTGAATAGCACATCAGTACACCTGTTAAAAATATATTAAGTGTTTTAATTTTGGCTGTTGATAAATGCAATGAACCCTATTGTGTCAAACTTCAACACTGAGAAACAACTGAAATTACTCTTAACTTTGTAGAGAACGTGTCTTCATGTTTTTTTTAAATCATTTCTGTTCAGTGTTTTCATTCTGTGTTTTTTTTTTTTTTTTTTTTACTGTATGTTTCTTCTTCTTTTTGTTTACCATTGTGTCTCTAATTATGCTCCTCTCTTCTTTTTCACACACCTTGCAGTGGCTTCCCGTAATGTCAGGTCGTTATATCCAAATCTCTTTTTACAGATCGCAAAGTACGTGATGAAGGAAGACGACGAGGACCTAAGGCCACGCTGCATATAGCTTCAGGATGAATCGGTGAGACGAGAAGGAACATCAAGGTAAAGAACAGAGAACGCACCCGTTTGTATAATTGCACACGCACACAATGTTAAGTGTTTCTTAAGAATGGAAACACAACAACGCAACAATAACTTAAAGGTGCAGCTATTTACATGCTGTAGCTGTGTGTTTAGATATGACGGAGCAATTAATGATTGAAATGTAGATATTGTTACCAAGGTAACTTTCTGCCACCTACTGGATTAGTAGTTCCTTGCCATCCATTTTTTTTTTTTTATTGGAAGACAAAAGTAATGTCAATTTCTTCTGTAGAGTCAGAAACAGGTAAACAAAATCCATACAGTGTCCTTGTTCTTCGTTATGCTGCTTCAAGGCTTTTTCAGGGATACAATTAAAAGTTGACTTAAAGGTAAAGGTCTTATCAACTCTTTGACTTCTGAAGACCAGCATCCAGGGAACCTGAGCTCTTGCACCGGTGGTGTCGTGAACCTGCTGTCATCTGACTCTCTCATGCCATCCAGTACATGCGTCATTCATCTCCCCAACTGTGCAGACTGTGGGTTGACTGTCCTGCGCTCTCCCAGCTGTGGCCTTACACGATTATAATAGTAACGTGTCATCCAGCTGGAGGGTTGTACCCAGCCCGCATCGACGCTCTGAGGCTGATAGCGTGGTGGGGTCCAGTCCAAAGAACTCACCTGATACCTCCTTTGTTCCTGCACAGGGCCTTGAGGCTCCACACGACCCATGGATCTGCTCTCACAGAGCCTACCCGGGCAGCAGCTGGTCTCCGTCCAGGGCCGACACCCCTCATCTTCTCCGTCTTCCTCCTTGTTATGGCTGAGGTTCCCCTGCTGGAGGTCTCTCGGGTGAGCTTGGTGGACCACCATGAGTTTCTTGGACAAGGGGAGAACAGGAGGACTTTGGCAATCAGGGCGATGTCGGAGACAGTGGGGGCTTGGAGAGGAGCTGTGTGTCCTCAGAGGAGGGATTGCCCGAGGAGCTGCTTGTGTTATCTAGAGGATGAGTTGGGTTGGCGAGGACACTCTCATAGCTACCGACAGCATCTGCCATCGTTGCAGCCGTTTCTTGTCCTATAATTTGGAGCTGGACATGCCACTTTGTCACAGCTGTGAGATAAACGCAGGAAACGGTACAAACACCAGATCAATCTTGATGTGTTCATGAGCAGATAAAAGAATGAGCTCATGTGGAATGGGTTGGGTTTTTTTTCTTCACACTATCAGGCTTTCACAGTTATTGGGCCATCAAGAGAGTCAGCGATTGGTCAGGGGAAATTATTAAATAGGCCTAAACCTCATGTGACCCCCCCCATTGTGCGCCAAAAGCAACAAAAACACAAATAGCTGCCGTGGTAAATCTCATGCTTGTTATACAAATGGGATTACAGCTCTCCAGGGAGACGTTACAGTTACACAAGAACAATGTCCACAAAATGTTTCGGACTGGTTTTGCTGTAAGATAATTAGATGATTATCAATCTGTATTGAAGATTATGTCACACAAATTCTCTTCCTCAAAGAGGCACGAGGATTATGTTTTCTATTCCTGAGTTTAGACTACTTTACATAGTTTGAATCCCCTCTGGCCTATTTATAGTGTTGGCCCTTGCAACAATGTCATCTGTAACTCGACTCCATCTGTTAAATCATGTTGAATGTCAGTTGCCAGAAGCAGACGCACTGCAGTTCACTTCCAGCTGACTCTCCTGCAGAGAGCCCCATGGAGTCCGTGGGACAACCAGGACTTTCTGGGTCCTGCAACCTCTTAGGAGTGCCAGGCCTCGACCCCCTGGAAGCGGACGACGATGAGTGCGAGGTGGTGATCGGCATCCGGCCCAAATCTTCTCCTCTCCCTCGGAGAAGGAGCTCTGACAGTGACGAGGATTGGGGGCCTGAGCCACCCCTGTCTGGCTCCAGGAGAGTGTCCTTCGCAGACGCCAAGGGCCTCAGTTTGGTGCGCGTGAAGCAGTTCGAAACTTGGGATGTACCCAAGCTGCCAGATTGTGACACTTGTGAGGGCGCCGGTAGAGATGCAGAGGTATACTTCCTATCTCCTCTCACTTTCTCCCTCCCGTTGTCGACTGAGGAGCTGTTCGTCAGAGTCCGAGAGCAGAGAATGGAACTGGAGACCATCGAGTTACTTCCGGGCACCACGATACTGAGAGGAGTGATCCGTGTCCTCAACATCTCCTTCAATAAAGCGGTATACGTCCGGACCACTTTGGACACCTGGTCGAGCCACTTTGACCTCCTGGCAGAGTACATGCCCGGTTCCAGTGACAGTCTGACGGACCGTTTCTCGTTTAAGCTCACCCTAGTGCCCCCTTTCGGAGAGCAGGGAGCCAGAGTGGACTTCTGCCTGCGATATGAGACTCCGGTGGGCACATTCTGGGCCAACAATAACGACAGGAACTACGTGCTGTTCTGTCAGCGGAGAGAGAAAGAGAGGACAGAAGCGTCCCAGAAGGAAAGAGTGAACAAAAAAAGCTGCCTTAGGACTGTCAGGTGAGGATAGGAAGTGTTTAATTGGTAAGGATTTTCTTAAAGCTCAATACCAATGAAGTGTAGACTACAAGAGGTCTGTATTTTCTTTAAGTTTGAACTGGTGCAAAGATCCTTTATGTTATTGCTGAATTGACAACATGTGGTGAGGTGCAGTGGATGTGCAACCAATCCAGGCTGTTTGTGACAGAAAAGTAGTAATTTTTTAAAAATCAAAATATGGGTTATCACATCTTGCAAAAACTATTTGTGGGATTGATTACACTATTTCAGAATTGTGGTCACATGAAAGTCTGACTGATCAGGATGTCATTGTTTCACAGTCGGAGCGTCTCCATTGTAGAAAGCATTTCTTCTACGGAAGCTTCATCTCAGGAAAACTCAACAAAAATGTCAACAGGTGAATGTTCATTCTGCCGATTGTGATATTAAGTAGAAGAAATGTGGAATGAAGAAAGACACGGCTGCAATAGTCCAGCCTCAGGCTACATTTAAATGTCTCTTTTGTCTCCAAATGTTTCAGAGCGTGGAGAGATGGCGGACGCTGTGAAAGCCGAGCAGATCTCTGACGGACAGTCAGGAACTTCAGAGGAGGATCGACAGGAATTACTGGCGAGTAAAAAGAAAAAACACAAATACGTCACATTTCTGATTCTCTCTGATTCACGTCCAGTTCACTAATACATGTGTTTCATCTTGATAAAGCTTTTAAATCCAGTTCAGTAAATGTGTGCTTGCAACTCAAGTGTATTTGCAGGTTAAGATGGCCTAATACTAAACTTACTGAGACCTAATTGTTCTCATCAGTCACTACAGGTTATTTTTTTATTGATGAAACAATCTCTTATATTCAAACTTGATTTGACAGGTTTGATGTATTATTGCCTATTAAAATGAGCTTAAAGACACCACGATATGTCTAAGAGGTACAAGAGTAACAGAGAACTCTGGTGTACTTTCTGAGAGAATATCACATGACCAGTGACATAACGTACTGTGCAGCTAAAGGACACTCAGTGCATTCCTTAGTGTCTTTTATTTTTTCATGCAGGCTATTTTAGTATCTTAGTCGTTTATCCGGCTGTATTTAATAAGAAATGCCGTTTTTACGGGCCCGATTCTGTGTGAGATACAACTTTAAGTCACCCCACTCCTTTTTCTTGAAACGGCAACTGTTGTGTGAGCAAACTGAAATGAATCTATCCCTGTGGTTGACGGACAGACCGAGAACCGGCGGAACTGCAGCCGAAGACGTGGCAGAAAGGGCGCCCGGATGGCTCGCGTGAGGGACTACTTTTCTCAGAGAAACGGAGGACCGGATGACTCTGAAAGAGATGAATCCCCTCCAGAGGTAAACCAGGCAGCTCAAGAAGAAACCCCGGAGCCAAAGCACTCATGTGTGCCATCCTTTCCCGAAGAGACCAGTAAATCAGAAGGTTCTCATTTTGTTTCTGAAACTCTGGGAACACGCAGCGAACTTTTCGTGGAACATGTTCCACGTGATACATCGCCAGCACGCGGCCACGCGTCTGACGGCGAGACGGATGAATCCGAGAGCGTCGATCTGGCCGACTGGGCCACATTAACAGGAGGTGGGAGGGACACAGTTATCCCATACAACCCGTCAAATGACGAGCCCGCTTCTGCAGAAAATATCAACAAGCCTGTCTCGGAAGCCGAGGAAAGCGCAGCGCAACCGGCTGACAGTGATATTTCAGAAGGGAGCAGCGGAGGCCCTGATAGCCAGACCAACAGCTTCTCATTTGGAACGGTGTTGGCGCCGTTGTATCATCAGGCGTTCGGCAGGGTAGGAAATGAAAGTGATTGGAGGAATCCAGTCCAGGCTACGCTGCATGCTGGAGACTTAAGTTACCGTGACGCTGAAAGAAGGCAGACTCGCTGCTGTGTCACATCAGATGACGAGGTTTCTCAGGGACATGCGAGTCGGGAGTCAAGCCAAGAATACTTAGTTACAAATAGTCTTCCTATGGAAAAAGAAGAAACGAGTTTCAGCGTGACGGCGAACGGCATCCGTGCAGAAACTCTGCGGGATCCAGATGAGGTTATACGTTCAGACCGCAGACGGACAAATTCACCTGAGGTTCCTGAAACTATTCCCGGAGCCGCCGTCGCACATCCACATGCTGCGAACATTTCAAACACAGATTTGTTGAAACTCCAAAAACCCGCTGAGAGTTCACATCTCCAGGGAGAAGCACGGGAAGACGATCTGACCCTTGACCCCAAACTGCCAGAGCATACGTGTACGCGAACCAAAGCTCGTCGAGATGAAACACGGGAAGTCGTGTCCTCATTTATGTCACTTCGACCTCCCGGGAGTGTCTCGGAGCGCGTTAGTGACGAGACGGGCCGACACGCCAGCGGCAAGGGAGCAGGCGACTGTGAGGATGATGTTTGCGAAACAGTAACGACATCAACGACCGCCGCCGTTTCAGAGGGGGGTAACGCATTCGAAGCCTTACACCATTTGAATCCGAAACGCATGAATGATTCAGCAACGGGAGAAACTGAGGTTGGCTGCGTTTCTTCCTTTGATATTGTGGAGGAAACGGATGTCACGATGCCTCAGATGCCTCTTGAAACTAATAACGTGGAAGAAGGAAATAAAGTGGCGAACAACTCGGCTGAAACAGAGATCATCGGTGAAACGTTCGTGGAGCTCGTGGACGAGGACGAGGAAAACGTAGAGCGTCGTGAAATTGAAGCCGCCGACGCGAAACGGGGGGATTCCCGTGTCGCAGACACTCCTGAGGTAAATTGGGAAATGATGGTTGAAGAAGAGGAGAAAAGCATATCAACAGATGAAGAGGAGAGTAAGGCGACGCGTTCACAGACAGTAGGAAGAGACCGTGGACGGTTGGAGGACGCAGGGACACTAGAGAGCAAAGATACAACAGAGGACCAAGTGGTTTGGGAGATTAAAGCTGCGAGAGAGAGAATGAACGAGGCTGAGGACGTAGATGTTTCAGAGGGCGTGCAGAAGATCGGAGAGGAAATTGGTGAGATTGTGGCAGGAAAAGACGGGGTGGAAGTCGCAAAAGAATCACAATATGTTCGAGCCGCGAATGAAGCTGGAGACGAAGATCTAGCTGAGGACGTTGAGGAAGAGAAAAGAGAGAAAGAAAAGGAGACTGAGCTGGAGGAAGAACATCACTTTGCAGAGGAGGTCGATATTGAAGACACAAATGTCCAAAATGGAGAGGATGTGGAGGAGGGGGAGGACACGGAAATAGACCCGAGCGATGACGATGGAGCAGGTGTGGAGTGGGAGGATCAGGTGAAGCCAAGGGGGGTAGACCTAGAAGAGGAGAATCCAGATTACAAGGAGGAATGTTTTGGAGAGTCAGAGATCACGACGAGAGAGGACGGGCAAAATGAAGCGGGGTGCTTTGAAGTGAGTTCAGACATTAGTCAAAACAAGGTCGGGGACGCTTCGTCTGCTCCGGTGAACAATGTCCAGGGCAAGAGAGTAATGCACAGAGAAAATGGACGCATCCCAACTGAAATGCGTCTTTACGAAGAGGAGGATTTCCAACAAAGCGAGGAGATTGTTCCACGTGACCTCACAAAAGCTGCAGGAGATGAGAGCGAATCCCCTGCGGGAGGTTCGCTCGTTTTCACATACAAACCTGAAAACGACGAGACGAGCGACGACGACAGCGCTTCGGCGGAGTCCGACTCGGACGACGAGGTGGAGCTGTACATGCACTGCCTCAGGGCCGTGCACACGGGGGCGCAGGCCCAGGCGGACAGGAACAAGGACGCGGGTTTCGATGCGGGCAAATTAAGGCAAACCAGAGGCAAACTGCTGCCCATGCCATCCATCAGTGAGTCTCAGGATGAAGAAGACTTCCCCGGCCGCCTTCTGGACACTCATGAGGACGTGGAGACGGCAGACGTCCAACCCGCAGCTCCGCCAGCGTCAAATGGACAGGAGAGCATCGAGAGAAATGTTTCACGGTGGAGGGAGACTTTTTCCTGCGGCAATATCTCAAAAACATTGTTATACGCCACCTTGTTAGTGGTATTTTTAGTTGTGGCCCACCGTTATGATTTTCTTGCCTGTTTTGGGCTCTACTTGATATCAGTGGTTTGGCTCTACTGTCAAGGAGAGAGGCAGCCAAAGCAACAAAGAAAACAACAGAATAAGTTGAATTAAACCATAAACTGCAATACTATCATCCCATCATTTGATAGTTCCCTTCATCGGAAGGTATTTGAACAAGATCTATTAGTAATGGTCTAAATAGAAGAAGAAAAAAACGTACAAAAGTGAATGGCAATGGGCATTAATTTAAAGTAAATAGGACACATCAGAATGAATGCTGTATATTCCCTATGGGAGGATGCTAACTCTCTGTTGTCAAGCGTATGAACCAATTTTCTTTATTCTTTACTGTACATAAGACTCAGACAACAGGATGCGGACCGTGGGTCACACTGATCGGCTCTGCAGAACGTTAATGCTCTCTTTGTGGCGCAAATGAAACCAGTCAGTGTGTCGTGTGTATGGATGCCGCTTATCAATGTGTTTTTTTTTGTAGTGTACATTTAGTTTTCATGGAATTAATAAATTGTACGAGACAAAAATGTAGGACAATGGCTTTTTATTCGCGTTCAAAGTGCATAACACCATCTCATCATGAGCTCTCAACAAAAAAGTACAGTCCGTCTTCAGGGGACAATGAATGTCTGTACAGAGTGTCATGGCGATATATCCTGTAGACGTCGAGATATTTGGGTCACTGTGGCTAAAAACCGGGTTAACGTGTCAGTGAATACAACCGTTAAGTGACTGATGTTATCTTTCTCTGGGAAAGTTGACAAATCTCGAGCCCAGTCCATGTGCATTTCTAACATACCGTCTTTAGTGCCAGTCCACAATAAGTTTCAGGGCCGTCCACTGAGAGGATTACCACTCTCTTTTCCCGGATGATCAGGATTTCTTTTGCCAAGTGAGACACACAGACTGGTATGAGAGCAATAATAATTCATGTTTATTAGCTGTGGAGGTTATATTGGCTATCAGAGCATGTTGGCTGACGCCGACTGCTGTTGGACTCTATATTTTGATATGGACTCCAACAGACCCCTGTCTGACCTCTTTCTAGGACTTTTATTACTCGAGTGCAGTGGCAAATTAAATGTACTACGAGTATGTGGCCCAATGTTTGAAACCAGCGAGTATTTTTCTGAGAAGCAGTGGTGCTGTCTTTACACATAAAGAGCGTGAGAGACGTCTTCATGTCTATTTAATTACATATTATTGTGAAAAATTGTCAAAAAATGTACGATCCAACCCAGACAATATCTAGTACATATCGCGCAAATACAAAAAATAATAAAACTTTTCTCATTTAGGTCCATGAGTCTATGTAAAGTCTCACATTATGATGCTCTATATACTAACATTAATATGTTTTTATATGCTGGAATTACATCCCACCCATGACAGTGCAACAAGCAAGCGTATCTGCAGCTAAAAATAAACACGCCGTTACCATCATGTGACTTTTGGATTAGACGAGTAGTTATGTAAAACTTTAGATACTACGTTGTCAAATTCAACATTTGATAAAAGCAACGTGTAAGCAGGAAAATGATTTGCGTTTTTTAAATATTTTTTCCATGTTGCAACACCAACAACAAAAAAACAATGTAGACTTTGACAAAAGTAGATCTTGTCTTTGTGATTGAAGGGACCACACATCACTGACACCAGTGGGTGGCACTATATACACAGTACAGATCAAATTTGGTAATGAAATACAAATATTTCAACAACATAGAAACACATCCAAATAACCCTTTATGAGTTGTACAATATTTGTACATGTTAAATGTCCTTTTTATCGTTATTTTGACTTCAAGTGAATAGACTGATGCTGAAGATGCTGCACTTTAATCGCAGAGGCCGTACCACGAAGAGTACTTGTGCAACATTTAGGTGGGTTAACTTGTGTTTATATTTGTGTTCATGGACATTTACCTTTTTTTACTGACTCCCCCGATCATCTGTTGAATAGAATTCAATAAAACAGGAACAACTTGTGAATTTCCCAGCACAGTTTGACTCTATATCTTTCTTGTTAGTTTCCTAACAAGAAATAATATCAGGCATTTCTTTTATTAGCCTATTTTTTTTTTGTATTATAAAAAGTAAACAATAGAGGAATATAAAGCGTACGCGATACAAATATAAATGCGTGTGGTATATGTATTCAGCTCTTGGATGTATAAATATACATACAAAAGTAAAATGTAAGTTATGTAAGAGCAAAAATAAACAAAGAAAAACATTCACACAGATAATTTGCATCTGTTTTAAATGTCACATTTAACAGAAACAATATTTGTTTTATGTCACGTCATGAGGTGTCTGGATTAAACTTCACGAGTCGCAGAATTTACAAGCTGCACTTTAACGCCCCATGGAACGCACGCAGTCACAGGTACGCTTCCAGGCCTCTGATTGGACGACGGACTGTCAGTTCAGGAGCACGTCTGTCAAACTCAACCAATCAGCTCGCGTCTTGTTGGCCAGTGCATCGGTTCGCCGGTCGGCTTTTTTTTCTTTTCTTTTTTTTATCTCGCAGGTTTTTAGCAGCTGAGGGGAAAGAAGAAGAAAAAAGGAAAAAAAAAAAAAAAGGGGAAGCAACTGGCCGAAGGGGCAGCATCGGCGGCGCGGTGCTATGGACCTCAGGGACAATGTCGAGACAGGGGAGACGGAAAACAACCCGGAGCCCTTCTACGTGCCGATTCCCGACGACGTGCCGTACAAGAGGGAGCAGGAGAAGCTGTCGGGGGTCGTCAAAAACGTCCACAGAAAACTGCGCAGGAAATACAGAGAGGGTAAGAAGCAGCCTCCGTGGGCCCCTCCGTCTCTCTCTGGCCCCGCAGCCGAGTGGCTAACACTCAACGTCAGCTCTTCGTTACTAAATTAAACCCCTTTTCTGTGGATATTAATTCACATAGAGACAACTTAACGCGCTCGGTAGTGGTGCTACTCCGAGCTAACGGCCTCGTTTTGAGTCTAGTTCGCTGTTACGGAGGCAGCAGACCGCAGCGAGGGTTGCAATCAGCAAGCGAGGCCTTTTTTTCTTCTTTTTTTTTTTTAAAGCTACTTAACAATAACATTTGGGCTTCTTACACTGGAGATGTCATATAGCCGTTTTATTAAATTAAGTCACGTGTGTAAACATGTATGTATCTCTCTTCTAAAACCATTTTCATTTGGTGTAGCATAGGTTACCAGTATCTATACTATCTGCTGGCAATAAATGACTTATTATTGGCAATAAATGATAACACTTATGGCCTGAACAAACATTTGTGCAACTTTTACATCCATATTATCTTTATTTCTAAGTATTGGGGTTATTCTGAAGTAGAGCACATTTCTCATTGCTTGGGAAATCAAAGTGCCCCCTGAGTACATAAGAGATGGATGTTTTTACTCTTTATTTCAACTTTTTTTTTAGAGGCATATTCTCCAGTTATTTCTCATAAATAAAGTAAAGATCCAAACTGAGAGGATACCACCTCCAGGACATATTTACTTCTGCTTTTACAATTAGGGGGAAGTACAAAAAATATGTTGCTTCGTGGGCGAAGATGATACTGTTTCTGTAAAACTGTGATTTCTCTGACAAAATGTTCCTCTTTGGGGGGGGGATGTAGGTCCTGATGCCCTCATCCGTCTTCACTCAGCGAGCCCACAAATATTTGCAAATAAAATGAGCAAGTCTGTAATCGAACCAGCTGCATTTTGTATTTTGCATCTTGTATCCGGATACAAGATGCAAAACAAAATGCAGCTTCATTCTCATTCTTTAATTCCCTCGTGTGCTTGTGTCCACAGTGACTGAAAGGAAAATCATGTTTGGATCCTTTTTTTCAAGCTGTAAAGATTGTATCAGGTTTAGGAGTTACACAATGTGTGTGTGTGCGTGCAAGACCGGCTTTCTGTCTTATGATTCAATCTGGACAAGATGTAAAATGGGAAGTTTGGGAAAACCCTTTAAAAAATAAATCAGCACGGATGTATGACATGTAGCCAGACTGCTCAATAAATAAACAAACTGACATTTCCCTTTACAGGGATTTATTCCAGCTATGAGCTTGAAGTTGAAGACCGTTTGTAGTTTAAGGTGCCTACCAATGTTGACGTGCCCTTGATTTTAAAGTACCTACACTTCCTACAAAGCTTAACCACACTGCTGTTGTTTACTCATGTTTTCTTTCTGAGGAAATACATGGAGACCGTGTGGGAGGGGAACACTAAAAGACAAGTTCAAAGCGGCGCGTGCAAAATTAGTTAACTTGAGAATAGCATTAGCTTAGAATTATTGCATAATTGGAGCAGAACAACAGCCGACAGTTTATACTGCTTTGATTTTATTTTATTTTTGCAAGGTTAAAAGGCACAAATGTAATTAACTGGGTTGTCTCCTGCTTGAATGCCGGTTTTGTTTTATTTGACTGCCTCTGACTCAAAAACATGCACGTGAGCTGTCCTCAAATCGTAAAGCAAGCGGTAAAAAGAGAAGACAACTTTTACTATTCATCATGTTTCAGTAATATTTATGGTGTTGTCCTGGAACAAACGTTGCCACATTCTCTACTCTCGGTTATGTAAAGCAATGCATTGAGAGATCAGATCTTTCTGTTAATTGTTTTCCCTCTATCCTACTTTTACACTCAGAAATGCCACACAACCACGATGCATTGTTTTTAAATGACGTTGGATCAAGTTCTACTTTGAATCAAACCAAAAAATACCAAGTAAATGAGAATAGTCGTTTGTTTTGGAGACTGGAAGTCGTGCTGCTAGCAGACCTCATGAGTGGTTAATAAGTAAAGCGTGATCTGGTCGGCTTGGCATCGAATCACAGTGGTCATGCTTCTCGAGCGCTGCTGTTTACCACCGCTCTTGTTGTCCTTTTCATTTCTGAAAAATCGGAATCAGAGTTTCTTTTTTTTTGTGGTCATGGGATTTCTCCCTCATCAGTGTGTTTGCCTATGCTCCAGGCTGTAAACTGTGGCAATACGCTAAAGGGCTTTTGCTCGGACTTTATTATAAAAATATTATTATGTGAAATGGCCACTTCTGTGGCGGCGGAGAGGAGTGGATTTTGTAGGCACTGACTGCATCAGCAGTTAATGTGGCTTAAGCTTTCTTCCAAAGGAGTACTGCCACGTTTTGGTGCTCAAGGGGAGGACAAAAGTTGGCAAGTAGGTTGCGAATGTTTGTGGTAACTTGCTGTGGATGAACGTGTCGGACTAATGGGAGATAAAAACAGGACTTCAGCATGATGACATCAGTAGCTTAAGCTAACTTTTAAAGTTTCACCTGACTCTTCCAGGTTTGTGAGGTCTGAGGTTTGTCTTTTTTATTTGTCCGCTCTGTCCTGATGTATTTTTATTTTTTTTAATGAATTTTTTCCTCAGTGGGCGACTTTGACAAGATCTGGCGCGAGCACTGTAAAGATGAGCAGACACTGAGCGAGTACGCCCTCGCTATGAAGAATCTTGCCGACAACCACTGGACCAAAAACTGCGAGGGAGAGGGACGCATCGAATGGTGTCGCAGGTACGGCCGACTGCAGTTTTTTTTTTTTTAAACCCTCGTGACAATGAAGTCTGACTCTTCCAAACCTGCAGGAGGTGCTTTTCACGACGTGTCGCTTTGTCACTTTTGCCGGTGGAGTTTGAGTCGTGTTTTTGATTCTTTCACAGCGTCTGTCAAGAATATTTCTTGGAAGGCGGGATGAAAAGAATGGTAGAAAAGGATGCGAAAAGCGCCATGCTTACCATGGGTCTTACTGCAGATTCTGTAAGTGCCCAACCGTACAGCACCATCCCCAGGTAAACACAGCGCAAGAGCCACTGAACTCTCTTCCATTTCCTAGGATGACAGTGACTGGCCTAAAATTTAAAAATGTGTTTATTATAAAATAGGTGTTTCTTATAAAGAAGCATTTTCAGTAATATTAGCAAAGTATGTGTGGACGTTGCTCTTTATCAAAAGCATTTCTCTATTTGTTTGTTGTGAAAGAAAAAAAAGAGAAGATGATGATGATTTTAACGATGTGGTTGTTACAAGACAAAGAGACACCATTAGACGCAGAAGTCACTTTGTGTTTTGACTTTTTTTTTTTCACTTTTGTGTTGTAGTTCCATCTCTCAGCTGGGGAAAATGCGCCTTCTTGACGTGGGAAGCTGCTTCAACCCTTTCTTAAAGTTTGATGAATTCCTGACAGTTGGTATTGACATAGTGCCTGCAGTTGAGGTACGGGTGCTTATTTTGCTTTTTTTTCGTTATGAATCCTTGATGCAAATAAAATGCACAGGGTTCCTGTCTGGTGATTCAGCGATGGCATTAACAGAGCAATAGCAAGACCGGCAATGACTCATGCAGGGGTATCACTGTTGTGGTTGGACAGTATGTGGGAACCGATTCTGCAGAAAGCGGAACAAAAAGCGCCTCGCATTCTTGCAGCTGCAAAAGATCGTAAATAGGACCATTTTAAAGTGCTGACACTGTCTGTTTCCCCCCCCCCACCATTTTCAGAGTGTGTACAAGTGTGACTTCCTCAACCTTCAGCTCCAGCAGCCTCTCCAGCTGGCGTGCGACGCGGTAGAGGCCTTCCTCCGCCAGCTCCACAACCCCATCGATACGCTGCCTGCTCAGCTTTTCCACGTGGTGGTCTTCTCCCTGCTTCTGTCCTACTTCCCCTCACCGTACCAGCGCTGGATCTGCTGCAAGAAGGCCCACGAGCTGCTGGAGCTGCACGGCCTGCTGCTCATCATCACGCCCGACTCCTCCCACCAAAACCGCCACGCCCTCATGATGCGCAGTTGGCGCGTCGCAGTGGAGTCCCTGGGCTTCAAGCGGTACAAATACGTCAAGTATTCCCACATGCATCTCATCGCCTTCCGTAAGGCGTCTCTGGCCACCACCAGCGACCTGGTGTCCCGCAACTACCCAGAGATGCTCTACATCCCTCAGGACTTCCACTCCAACGAGGAGGAGGAGTGCGGCGACGTCCCCGTGCAGGTGCGCTCCGAGTTTGAGGACGACCAGATGGCGTGGGGCTTCACGGAGCTACCTGACACGCCCTACGACTCAGATTCTGGGGAGAGCCAGAGCAGCTCGGTGCCTGGCTTCCATGAGCTAGAAGACCCCATCCTGCTTCAGAGCTAGGCTCAACCAGCTCCACCCCCCCCCACCACCACTCTCTCCTTTTCTCTACGTAACTGTCACCTCCCCTTCAACTGCTGCGCTGCCAAATTTAAACCTGCTGCATTCTTCTCCCACTTGTCCTCCCTTTCCTCAAAACAATGCAGTTTGCACAGTGCGAAAGCGAGAAGTTTACAGATTATTTTCTCATATCCACACTCCTCTGAGAGTACACACACACACACACACACACACACTCTCACACACAAAGATGGATATATTTTGATAAATATCTAGATTTTTTTAAAAGAGTTGGAAAGTGAATGCCCCTCAGATATCTAAACTCCCTGCTACTTGATTTCCATGCAATCTTCCAATCAGCTTTCAATAACAAAAGTCAGCTTGTCTGCATTCTGTACTCTGCCTTTATTTTAATAAGCTAGTGTGGCAGGCTGCTTGGTACAAAACACAAATGCAGCGACCCCAGCAGTCTGGCAGGAGTTTGATTGCACTGGAAAGACTGAGATGGAAAGACTGGACTGGTACGCTTGCTTCCGTCAGTCATGCAGCTAGACTTTCTGAAAAATCTTGATGTGCGTTTAGTTTTCCAAGACAAAAAAATAAGTTCCTTTTTTTTTTTTTTAGATATATATCTCAAAAAACAGTCAAAACATTGGTGTTGTCCAGTGTAAAGTGTGGCAATGCCATTTTAACTTGCCATCCTCTGAATGATTTGTGTAATCTTTTACAACAAAGTGGTATTTGTAGCATTTTAAACATTTTCAGAACCATAAGGTAGGAGTATTACTAGGTTTACTAATGTGAAACTGTAACTTGTGTTTACTCATTGCGTAACAAGGTACAAGTGCTTCAATGTAGGTATTAGTTGTTTTTTTTTTTTTCTCGCCTCCTCGTTGTCCTCACAAATATTACAACTTAATTATCTCCTGTTAGCTTTCCAATACATTTCTTGTTCTCTAGCAGAAACATAGTACAACACTGTAAGCCAGTGGCCCATATCAAAATGGACTTTAAAGCACCAGTATCCTTTGACACAATTTTGTAACTTCAATGTGAAATTACAGTAAGTACTCTGCCTCCAGAAAAAGGTCGCAGACGATTCACCTTGACGGAAGATATTTGCACTAATTTACTTTTTTTTTTTTTTTTTTTTTGTCAAACCGAAAACCTCTAGAGACGGGTGAGAAACAGTCGATTTTAGCAATAGCAAGCGAGAACAGATCTGAAGACGGCTGTGTCTGACGACGGGAGGTTTTAGCTGAAGACACTACCGGGTGAAACGTTTGGTGCGCGTGTGGTCCGGCCTCTCCCCGAGCGGGCTGAATGTGTGGTTGGATTTGTCCAGTGTGAATGAAAAGAATGAATTTGTGTTGATGTCAGTGGCACTTTATCATTGATCCCAAAGGGGTGTCACAAAATGTAATTATTTTCCTATGATGACCGTTTTACAACCAATATGATGGGCCCGCGAGATAACAGTCGGTCTAAGGTGCCTTCTTTGTTCACACGATGCTGTATGTTGCAAGTGGATTTCCATGCACCTGGAGAAAGTGGAACTCGTACCCTTTTTAAACGGGAAGATATCAAGCTTCTCTGGCCAAATAGTATCTACTAACTGTCCAGTTCTCCTCTATCATATTAATGGCTACCAAGAAACATTTCCAGTGTTGATGTAATGCAGTGTGTTCCCATTCCCATCTCGTTTTCCAGGTAACAAGACAGTTCTCTCTGCTTATATCTTCTCTGCGTTAACCGAAAATAACACAAACACACACACACACACACACTCCCAAAAAAACCTTTCGCAGTACCACACAAATTCAGAATTTTTAAGTTTTGTGATGAATCGGTGCTTTTTGTCTTCCAATGTTTCTTTAGGTGCATTTGAGTTGTTTCATCTTCATTATCAACAATGCAGAACAATGTGTGCTTATAGTATGGTTGTATTTCTCTTTTATAAATGAATGTAAATGTATGGCGCCTGTGTTTTTTTTTTTGTGTATTATACTTTTTAAAATTATTTTTAGGCAGTTGTGAACCAGGAGATTGAGAGGGACATTTATTGACAGGTCTTTTTTAATAGGCAATATAGCAGTTGAAAACATAAATAAAATAGGGACCGATGTATATGGAGCCAGGGTTACTTTGTTATACTGAACACTTGCGTAGTATATCTAGCCGTTAAGGCCATTTTGACACTGGGGCAATGTTGTCTATTTTTCAGGGATTAAAAGTTGACACTTGAAACTTACACTAGTATTTTTACTTGGGTGTAATAAAAGTAAATGACTATTGATAAAATGCAAAAAAAATACAAATATTTAAAGGCAATTTTACAGACTTTCTTATTTCATTATGAAGGTAGGATTGACTTTATTTATTTATTTTTTATCCCGACTATTGCCTTGTTTTCCCCTTTGCTTATTTTATGAGCACAGACTGTTTTTTTTTTTTTACAGTTTTCATGAGTACATTGAGTTTACTCTTCCGGTCATGGGCGTTCTTAACTTTACAGCCACAAACCAAGGTTTTACCCTCGAGGCTTGCCGTAGTCGGCGAAGCCACCCAAGCAAGCATCATGGCGTCTTGTCAACTCCAAACTTTAGACGCAACAAACTTTTTGAGCGGAAAAGTGCTTCACCCTACCGACGGCTGGCTTCGTCTCAGCGCCATTAAAACAAACCTGCATCGGACGTCAGATGACAAGAACACAAACGACGTAAATAATCAACATGTAAATATGTCGGCGTGCTAACTTTGGAAAAGAAAGTATTTAAGCTAGCCCCACTTTCAACAAGTTTGCTAGCTATTTAACTAGCGTGTCATCCCCGGATTTAAAATGTCGTAACGGATAATAAACCGGACTATAACTCATAAAACGTCCTCTTTTGGGGGAGTCTTCCGCGTCAAGATGTGTCGTTTTCTACGCTACTGTGTCAGCCACTGCCTCCGTGCAGCGATGACCCGGCTCGAGGACGTGAACGCAGAGGTGAGCGTGTGGTCGTCCGTCCGGTGGCTCGGCTACCTGTCCAGGCTCAACCTTCTGGTCGCCCTGTGTTTGGGGCTCTACGCCCGGTGGGAGACGACCGCGGAGACCACCCTCCTGGTCGTGTTCGTCCTGACTCTAATCGTTCCAGCGGTAGCGAGCGTGTCGCACTGCTTCACCGGCGCGGAGAGGCTCGGCCTCGGTGGTCTCCACCTGTGGTTCGGTTTCCTGCTCGGGCTGCAGGGTTTCCTCGACAGCCCGGCTCCGCAGGGCGACGCGAAGGCGCGCGCGGCCAACTACCTGCTGCTGGCCAGCGTGGGTTCGAGGACGCTGGCGGCGCTGCTGGAGCGGCTCCTCGGACTCGCCGGGTGCCGGCCCGCCTTCCTCACCTCGGCGGAGCGGCTGGAGCTGGTGGGGTTCGCCGTCGCCAGCACGGCGCTGCCCGTCCGGGACTCCGTGAGCGTGATGGTGCTGCTGGCGGCGCTGGCCGCGGTCATGGTCGCCCTCCGGATGAAGGCGTGCATGGCGCTCCCCAACTTGCTCTGCTTCGGCGGCGTCGCCGGCGCGCTGTTCTTCGAGTCCCTGCACGTCCCCATTAACCCCTTCGCCCTCGCCTGCTTCTTCGGCCGGCTCGTCTGCGACCCTCTGCTGGACGTCTGCTTCAGTGGGCATTCTGTGACCGAGCGCTGGCAGCCGTTCCTGGCGTGGCCGGCCCCGTGGCGCCGGCTGTCCCTCCTCCCTCTGACGGCGGTGGAGGTGACCTTCATCGGTCTGGCTGCCCAGAAGCTGAGAGACCTGGACCGGTGGTACCTGACGATCCCGGCCTTTGTGGTCTGTGCGTTCTTCTGGGCCGCAAGCCACATGGTGTTTGTCATCACGGTGTGGGGCTTTCACACCAAGCTCAGTGAATGCCGGAGGCTGTGCTCGTCCCAGGGTTCAGGGGTCAGCGGCCTGAACAAGGTTATGGCCTCAAAGGGCATGAGACATTTCTGCCTCATCTCTGAGCGCCTGGTGATGTTCTCGCTGTTGTCAACTGTTGCTGTGGCCGCACTTTGTTGGCAGGTAAGGGGGCAAGACAGACGCCGTATACATATATTTTATACTGATCAACTTAATATCACCTATCATAAATATAGTCTGCGGCCAATTTGTGAGCACAACAACAGAATTACAATATTGGGAGCAGTTAATCATTTGGAGGCACACACACATTCTTTGCTGGGTAATTTATTCTTCAGAAAACTACCTGTATACTGCAGTTTCTTTTTATACATGAACGTGACGTTCATCCATGTCCTCTGGAGAGAAACAAATCCTTTGTGGTTCAAAACAGTATTATGTCCATGTAGAATAAAAGAACAAGCTCGCAGTGAGCGGGCATTTTCTTTGTATTGTAAGACCAGCAGTTCTCAACAATGTTTACTTGTGATCCGCTGGTTGCTTACGTCTATGGTTTTTCCATGAATCCACAAGAAAAAGAAAAGTAAAGATTTGAGAAAAGTAATTTAAGATTTTTCTTGCTTTTTATCTTGTGACCCCTGTCGTTTTTCAATGACACGCTGAATGTGTCGTTTTGAGTCCTTTTATCCGAACAATACAACACAATACAATCTCTTCTTATTACTTATTGTCCTCAGCCGAAGTAGCGAATTACAATTCTGCTCAAATGTTTTCGTGGAAATGCAGATTCACGTTCGCAGTTTCTTCCGCAGCGTTTTATTTCTTCCTCGATCTTACTCTTGTGTTTGATTCGTGTCTGTGCTCCGCAGGCCTCCAGCAGCGTCTTTGTGAGCGTCTTCCTGCTCGTCCTGCCTCTGGAGTCTCTGTTTCACGGGCTTTTCCACGAGCTCGGCAACAGCCTCGGAGGAACCTGTGTGGGCTACGCGGTGGTCATCCCCACCAACTTCTGCAGGTTGTGTGTGTGTGTGTGTGTGTGTGTGAAGCACAGCTACTGGGAGCATGGGATTTAGTACTACCTGGGTATTCGTCAATACAACAACGTCCCAGGATATGTGACGGTTCAAAGAGGCAAATCCAAATATGATCCCCAGCTTTAAATCAGCCGTTGTATTGTTTTCTGCGTGTCAAACGCAGTAAGACGTAGCTATTCTGAGCCGTTTCCCAAAGACTGATCCAAGGTTAAAAACATGTCTACAGTTATGTTTTTTTGTTTGCACGCAAATACCACATTCCTGCAACATGCGTTGGCTGAATATTTAAAGAAACCAAAGCGTTGCAAACATTCAGACATTTGTTTCAACCGCGTGTAGACTTTATCAAAAAAAATCTGGGATTTGTCCAAATATTTTTTGTATACGTAGTGCAAATTTAATAAAAAACAAGGGTTTTAATAGACACTAATTTAAACTGTTCATTTACTAATGTGTTTGGCCAAATGTATAATATAACTATGAACATGGCGCCCTTCATACTCAGTTATTTTCATAATTCAAACAATTCAAAAGTGTCCCAGTACAGCTTGCATATGAGGATGTCCGTAATGAAATGTAACCGTTTGGTTTTTATTGACTTGGCCTACGATGAACAGCTACTCCGCCAATTTCTAGAGCCGTGAAGTTACGCATTTGTGGCCAAGATTCAGTCGTGATATTCTTTTGCTTTTTTACTTTTCTCTGACAACCTCAAGGCGAGCGTATTTCCTTTATACAGAGATAAATGGGGGTGTGGCCTGTCAACTTTAGAAAGATTC
Source organism: Cyclopterus lumpus (assembly GCF_009769545.1). Classification (NCBI taxonomy): domain Eukaryota; kingdom Metazoa; phylum Chordata; class Actinopteri; order Perciformes; family Cyclopteridae; genus Cyclopterus; species Cyclopterus lumpus. The sequence goes on along the minus strand of NC_046971.1, from coordinate 6,314,767 downwards.
TGATCCACGGTGGTGAGAACCAAATTGAACGCGTAAGAACATTCCTACGCACGTATCCATGGAGGAGGCCCACTTGTGTTTTCGTAGAGTTGTCTTTGCCTCATCACCTGACCCGTGCTGAATGGAGACATGATCCCTTCTCTGTTTACATCTCTTCTGTCTCTAGTCTTGACGGCCAGCCCATGCTGCTGCCTCCAAGCCAGGTTCACGATCTGAACGAGCGCTCCACAGGCATGTTGAACAAAATACAGCGCTTCTTCGCCTACCACTTCATCGAGACTTTTGGCTGCGACTATTCCTCCAGCGGCGTGACCAAGGAGGCGCTGCAGGCGAAGATCACGGCTTTCTTTGAGCTCCATACGGCAGACGGACCTCGCCACGACACCTACGTGGTCTTCTACAGCGGCCACAGTCACCGCTCCGGAGAGTGGGCGCTGGCGGGTGAGAGGGAACTCAAGTTGACGCAGTTTATTAGAAAGGTTGATTTATATTGATCAATTCAGAGGAAAGTCCATTATAAGTGAGGCTGTACATTTTCATTTTTTAACAATTGTTATCATTTGTTATCAAAGTTGAAGAAAATGGATTAGTTGCAATATTTTTGTCAAGATTAAATATGATATATATAATTTTTAATCTTGACAAAAATATTGCATATATTAAATATAAATATATATTTATTTAATATATGCAATATTTTTGTCAAGATTAAATATATATATATATATATCATTTTTAATCTTGACAAAAATATTGCATATATATAATTATTAATCTTGACAAATATTGCATATTAAATAAATATATATTTATTTAATAAATGCAATATTTGTCCAGATTAAAAATATATATATATATTTTTAATCTTGACAAATATTGTATATTAAATATTTATTTATTATGCAATATTTGTAAAGATTTAAAAAAATATATATATATGTAAAGATTTAAAAAAAAATATATATATATATATATATATATATATGTAATGATTTAAAAAAAAAATATATATATATATATATATATATATATGCAAGATTAAATATAATATATATTACTTTCCTCGTACATAGTTTAGCTCATTGTGATTTTAAATGAGCTGGTCTCTGTGCTCGTCATCAGGAGGAGACAGTCTTCACCTGGATCAGATCCTCGAGTGGTGGAGGGAGAGAAACGGCAGCTTCTGCTCGCGCCTCATCTTTGTGCTCGACTGTGACAACTCGTTGCCGTGGGTGAACGAGGTGCAGAAGGTGGAGGGTCTGTACGTCGCTGTGCAGGGAGCGACGCTCATGCAGGTGACTGACGTCGAGCAGCAGGATCCCCCGCAGCTCGGAGACTTCACCTCTCAGTGGGTGGAGTACAACTGCAACTCAAACAGCAACATACAGTGGTCGGAGAGGGGCAGGGCGGTTTTAGCCACCTACGGCATCTCCAAATACTGGAGCGACTACACTCTGCACCTGCCGACAGGAAGTGACGTTACCAACTACTGGAGCATGTTCTTCCCTCGAGTGACCTACCCAGTGGTGCGGTTGGTGGCTGGCGGGTGGCTGTCCGAGAGTCTGAACGGGCTGGAGCTCTGCGGCAGAGTCCTGCGATACCTGAAGAGGCTCAAACTAAACTGGTATCCACCAGCGACACTGGACACTGGCCAAGGCTTCAAACTGGTCCGCTCATACAAAATATGAATATAAACTATTTCTTTTAAAAGTTTTTTTGGACCTTGAGAATGGGCAGCTATTGGATCGTTAACGTGCGCTAACGTCACTTAGTTACTGATTGGTCGGTCTGGAGTTTCTCTATTTTAGTACCAGCTTTTTTTTATATTCTTTTGCAAATGTTTATATTAATGTGTCTTTGTAGCTGCGATTTAAAGATGTTAACGTCCCTGTCGAAAAGAAATGTCAATGTGGATGAACCTGGGAAAAGTGGCTAAATTTTGCACATGTATGAATCATAGATTTGATTCCACCTTGATTTTAAGAACTTTTGTGCCTTTTACCGTAAAATCACCAAAGAATATTCAGAAGGCCAAGCTTTAAGCTTTTTACCTTTTTAACCATATCTCTTGTTTTGACTGGAATGATTCCCGTTACACTCGTCTGCGCCACACTATGCATTTTAATCTTTGAGTATTCAATGCACTGCTTTTTTTTGTTTTTGTCTGTTGTAACGGCGTGTTGTGATGCTTTGAGGGGTCGTCGTTCTTTTCAAACGCTCTCCTGCTGCTTCAGGGAGTCCAGAGAGTTTAAACTGTGCTGACGAGTGCACTACACACAGCTGTGTGTGAACGACAGTATTCATAAACCCCAGGAATTAAATGCATCACAGGATGAGATCCATTTTCTTCCTGGGGGTTGATCGCAGTTTACTGAGTTATAAAGATGACAAACTATGCAATAAAGGAGTGGGACTTCACTGCTAAAAAATCATGAATGTAACGTGCTCCTCGTTGGATGCATCCTCCAATTAACTAAACCAAAACAGGTTATTACAGGTTTCTGGAACTAGGAAAACAAATCTATCCAATACATAAAAAAAATCAAGTCTATTTGGGGAACACTTTTTTTGTGGGGCCATTATTTCCTAAAGATGTCTTGGAAAGAACTATGCAATTTCTAATTATAGGGAAACTAGACAATTATACTTAAGTTTTACTTTAAAGAACGTCTCCCTTTAAAACACAAGTTAGTATTTATATATCATATATATGTATTTATTTATATCATATGTTGACTTGTATACTTGCCTGGAGACAAATTAAAAATTTAAGACAAATTATATTAGTTGTCATGTTATTATACAAGTTTTCTCGGAAATTAAACTGTAAAATAGATTTTAATTTTTAAACTTGATTGGCATACATGTCCTGTCATATTGGTAAAGTATGTTACTCAACTTTAAAGTGGAGCGCGTGGTTCCCCGGGTTTCACAACAATCTCATCTACAACCAGTTTGCTTTATCAGTGAAATGTGTTTTTAATGAATAAATTATCATTAAAAAAAAAAAAAAAAAAGGTGGAAGAATTATATGCATACCATCACATGACCACAAGATGAAATGCGGTTTGAAAGCGTTTTAAAATCTAAACTGATAATTGCCTCGTGTTGTGATTTGTTAACCAGTTACCGCCTCACGGTATTATGCATCCGAAATGTCACATTTCAAATAATAATGAATGAATGCTTTAGGTATGTTGGGAAAAGTCAAAATGTTGCATGCAAAGTACAGCCTTTCCAAAAGTCCCAATTAACTCAGCGTGCCATTTAAAATGGTCTCTGTATATAACAAGTCATAGTATATTACTTTTTTTGAAGTCATAGTACAACCCTTCCAGAGCCTCTCTAGCGATGGCCGCCTCCGCCAGCACGGAAACACAACGATCCAGCACACTAAACTCAGGTTTTCAGTTTATTTTATTGAAAACATTATAAAATGATGTGGTGCAGCAGCATATTTCAGTTTTTTTTTAAGATCTTTATGATGTTCACATTTACACAAGTTGAAAATGGCTTTTACAGCAAGCTGCAAATGATCATTGTCGAGGAGACAAGAACAGAACAGCCGTCGCCCCCATGTGGCTGCAAGTGGAATTACACTAAAAAAGGAAAAGTCCCTTTTTTAATCTTAATGGGACCGGTTCCTCTTTCGTTCCACCGCTCATTAATGATGTTCAGCTTATGAATTCCATATTTTGTCATTTCAGACCTGATGTGCAAAGGAACCCCCCCCCCTCCCGGCCCAAAAGAGCCTTCAGTAAAGAAAGGAGGGGAACTTTCCCGAACTTCACAAGCAACTGAAGATGCACAAGTCCAAACTTTGACATGTCAGATTAACGTTCATTATTTTTTTTATTTTTTTTACGGGTTTTTAAATTTGCACAGCAATCTGAGAGAGGGAGAAAGATGCCGGGGGAAGCATGAAAATGAGCCGTGCGGAAAACGGCAAACTTTGGTTTGGTGTTCATGGCAAAAAATAAACTGATCCATAAAAATAAAAAAACAACAGGCTCTCTCGTTTGACATTCACGAGAACATTACTATATTATCATAGTTTTACCACAGGACGATTATGGAGCCAGATTCACAGATGGCGTCTACTTGGTCTTCAACTCGGTGGGATGAAGCCACTGGGACACAACAAGTGGCACACAGGAGTTTACAGCCGATCCTCTAAACAGCCACGAGACCCGAACAGGACGAAGACGAAAGCTTTCTGGGACACAGAATATCCAACCGGGCTAAAACGCACTATTTATATTTTCAGTTGGACTTCAGCGATACTTTTTTTTTTTTTTTTTTAAGCATTTGTAACATTTTAGGCTGCAACTAGCTAATCTTCGCTTAATCTAGAGATTATTTTCTAAACTAATTTTGTCAATGTAAAAAAAAAAAAAAAAGTTTAAAAAAAAATGGACAATGGCCATTTAAATGATCTAGTCGTCCTCAAATATCGCGTTTGATTTTCAGTCAACTAATTGATACATTTAACAACGACGTAATTGAAAAATAACTGAGAGACATTGAGGTCTCACATTTTGGACACAAGTACATTTGGTTTGAACGGGCTGACCTCAAAAGATTTTTTGGAAAATAAAACGGTATGCTGACATGATCCCGATGGCTTTGGGGACTCTGCTCGAGTTGAAATGAAAAGGAATCCAAAATGCCTCCCAAACCAAAACACAGCTAAACCTAAACCTAAACCCCCCCCTCTGATGAAAAGACTGGTTTTGGTTTCAGCTCATTCAGACGGCGCAGAGCTGAATGACAATGAGATCTTTAATACGTGTTAAATAAAAGAAGCATTTGGCATTAAAGATATTTTACCTTCACGGCCTGTAGTGACTTAAATCAGCCCTCTGTTATTCAACCCTGTAACAGTGGAACGTCCGTTACTTTTGCTGTATTTTGATCGTCTTTCTAGAAGTGTGATTGTCGTGGATGTGTTCGTTAAGAGTGCTGCAGATTCCTCAGTGCCTCACGTCACAAAAAGGAAAAGAGTACAATCTAGTGTTCATAATCGATTCACCCTAAAGAAATAACAAAAAAACATCGACAAATAACACCCAAACTGTACCCCATATATCAAGTATAATCAGCAGTTAAATAACTAGAATATGGTACATATTGATTTTGCTTTTCTTAGCCAGAGGGGAGATAAAAGGCTTTGGCCAGTTGTTCCTTTCCTTGAGGAACTGAGCGAGGACCCCCAGCAGTCACAAGGACCTCCGGGCTCAGTTCTTCCAGGAATGAGAAACTGAACTGTAAACAAAACCTAAGAAAAATAACAACTATCATGAAGCAAGTTACATTATTGTAGCCAAAATCCCAGGTTGACACTGAACATCAGTTACCTACACCTACAGAATACTCCCCTTTGTCCTCATCTGCACCGACGCGAGGGCGCATAACGAAGCATATTTACAGTGGCGGCCATGTTTCTGCAATCAACGTGTGCAACCAGGATGAAATCTAAAACTGCCGTCTATCGTTGGTCACAAGTCTATCTACTTCCCTGGTCACCTGTAGCCCTCCTTCTACTACTTCCTCCATCTTTGATTCAACGCTTTTGTTTTTCTCCTTTCCTCATGACCAGACGTCCAAAAATAATGTTTTAATAACCCAAAAAAATGTGTCCGTGTGTAATCCACCCACCCCCCCACAAAAAAAAATGCTCTTAAAAATTAGAATGAGGTAAATCCCTGTAGTAAGAAAATTCTCTGAAAGAAAAAAAAAAAAGAAATTGCACCTTCCAACCCCCGCCTCTGTTGAGTGACTACGTCATGGAGGCACAACGAAAAGGTCAACACAGCACAAACATGTGTCCATCCGTTTGGCTCTACGCGTGTCTTTGAGTCACAAATCTCCTTCAGTCATCTCCCCCTCCACACACACACATCAAACCTCGTCTTCCCCCCCCCCCCCTCAGTTGCACCTGACCGTCCGGTTACGACTCCGCCCACACCCACCCCCCTCCTCCTCCTCCTCCTCCTCCTCCTCCTCCTCCTCAGGACTTCCTCTGCCGCACCGTCTCCGAGCTGCCGTTCAGTTTGCTCCGCCCGGACGGGGTGGCTGTGCTGCCGTTGCCCAGAGGACGGTCCCGGTCCGCGGGGACTTCCTGTTTGCGTTGACGGGTCTCTTTGTAGCGGAGCGTGATGTCCCTGAGAGAAGATTGAAGAAGGAAGGAGGACACGCCGTGAATAGAAAACCAACTTTGGGAACAGTTCCTCCCGACTGGTCTCTGTTCCTCCTCATTTAAAAAAAAATAAAACACATGAGTATGATTTAACTTGTGCTATGACAATAAATGTACTTCCTCTCAAAAGATAATGAGCTCCCTCGCCTTCTCTCTTAACAATTAATTACATCTCTTTTCCACAACGTTCTCTTTTCACCATAAAGTGCATCACCGTGGAGAAAAGACGGACATCTTCTCTACGCTGATTGCAATCATCAAATATCGTTGTCCGTGTCTTTGGGGGATAATCCACAACAAAACTTTGATTTACTTCATTGCATGAAAAGTCAGATTTTGCAGCCTCTCTTGGACGCGGCAGTCCTGTTTATGTCTTTTATGTATTCCCAGATCAAGATGAGGGTCAGTTTGACCTCCTTAATGCTCCGGATGAGACTCTCAGTTGATGGAGGAGTGAAACATCCCCACAATACTCACCTCGGTCTGCTGATGCTAACGCCTCGTATTAGATAAGAGAGGCACACCTCAACAACTGGGTCAAATAGTATTTGCAGATAACTCTGGTGTGCGTTTGTTTCATGCTGCTTGATCAGACAGAATGAATATTTACCTTTAAAAAAAATAAATAAACAAAAAACACCATAATCTTCATAGGGGGTAGAGCCAGCATTCATGTAACCAAACAACAAAACAAAAGACATTCAAACTATTGGCAAATAGGATTTCACCAAGGTCTGAGTAATGCATGCTTTAGTGCCCGACGCCCTGCACTGGTTTTCATGCTGACTGGCACGTGTGTGAGGTGTGCAAACATTTCCTTTTTCTCTTTCTTTCTTTCACTGCGCTCCTCCTGACTGTTTTCTGCATTACTTAACCGACTCCTGCTGATGTGAAGGGAAATGCTCAAAATTAAAAAGATGACAAAATTCACCACAGCAAAAGAATTTTTTTTTTTTTTAAATTGAAAAAGTGCCATGCGGGAGAAGGACCCATGTGGAGTAATATCTGTGTAGTCGAGTGGATCCCAGAGATCTTCTGAATATAACTATGGATCCAAAACAGTGATGATTGAGAGGGGAAATAAAACAGAATACAACACTGCTGACAGAAGGGAGCCTCTCTCCTATACCTACCTCACCGGACACGGACATTACTGCTGAGCATGGGCAGGAAGAAGAAAGGGGGAGGGAGGATTGGGGGAGGAGAAAATAGACCAGAAGCTTAACATGCTGGGGGAATGGCTATGCTCAACAGGAACACTACTCAACATAAAGGGGGAAAGATATATTGCTGCATGAGGTCATGAGGAAAACAATGCATTTAATAAATCCCATTGGATGGGATCAAAAGCACATGAAGTTCATGTTCATGAAATTAAATTTATATTGTGACTAAACTGTATTTTTTGCAATGCAACAGGTTATTTATTGAAGCCAGTGTTGCCGGCCTGTAATAACATTTAAACCCGAAGTGTGTTAAAGGTTTCTTTATGAAAAAGTTTTAATCTATATCACCCTTTCTCTTCCTGTGTTGCACACTTTGCATGGCTGCTATAATATGCACTGACATATCAATTTTAAACTAAATCTGGATTATTACATTTCATATTTACAGACCAATGGCTCATTTGCACCAAAAATGTCTTTACCTGAATCGAATGAGCACAGAGTTTTATAATTTACATGACCTACGTCTTCACAGTAGGCTTAACCTCCCCCCCCCCCGCCCCCCAGTGTAGTACCCCAGCCCACTTCTTACCGGAAGAAGAAGCGCCATACGGTCCAGCCGAAGATGAGGACGATTCCTAAGAACCAGCACTGCGTGATGAAGAAGGGGAGGGGCAGCATGATGGTGTTGGGATCGTACTTGACCACAATGAGGAACTCCGTCACGGTGATTGCTGCCACCAGCCACGCCTGCTGGCCGAGCTTCTTGTGGAACTTCCTGCAGGGAAAACAAAACAAAAAAAAAAAAAAATATATATATATATATATATATTTTATTTTTTTTTTTAAATCACAAAGAGTGTCGTTATGGAAAAGTGAGTCGATTGCGAGAACTTGTAACTTGTACTTTTGGAAAAGAAACGACCGAAACTGTTGCGCCTGTCAATTGTTAAAAAAAGGCCAATGCAATAGTGTTTCCATATTTGTCCGACGTGCAGAAAGGCTTGTGATAAGAAGCTCAGCCCATCAGTGAGGTGAATACACTCCCTCAGCTTCCCAAACAACAAGCTCACATGCATACGGATACAAAATGTAGCACCGAACTAGAAATATGAGTTTTAATTGGCCTCCAGAGAACCAGCACCGACTGAACATCCTGATACAGTAATCATAAGCAAATAGTCCCTTTACTGAACACTTAATGGAAGTTATCCGCACTCCTAGGACATATTTTTAACCATTCATCCCCTCGCAGCAGATACGTATTGTTCTCTTTGCTTAGGAATGCAGCGCCGTTAACCTTTTTGACATTTAGTATAAAGTAGGCAGCGAGCACTTCCGTTAACCTGACTTGATGCTGTCCGTGACAAAATAAGACTTGAACAACATCTAGAACTTATTACAGCTCTGCGGTACACTCAAGGGGAATGCCGACAAGCTCCTAATGCAACAAAAGTATCGGTTACGAATCCGCATTGAAGACCAAGTATGGTCGAACGCTTCGACCCGGTAACGAACTCCTGCATTCCTCCTACGGGCATCTCGCCGCTACTCACGGGTCGTCCATGAAGTCGTAGATTTCCCTCATGGCGACGCCTCCGACGTTGACAAAAAAGACCAGGCGGAGCAGCACCAGGTAGTGCTCAGGGGGCATCCACAACACAAACTTCAGGTAGAAGGTGTTCAGCTCCGCCAGGAGGAACTGGGAAAGGAGGAGAGAAAGAAAAAGAAGCAAGTTTTTTTTTTGTTAATTTACGAGCACTGAGAATCTCATTAATTGAAGATAACGGAATAGGACATCACTTGTGTCCTGCACCAGTTGTAGAAGTACATCTTTATTTGGGGGTAGCGACTCATGTTTTGATCAATGAATACTGAGGATTTTTAAAAACAATCAATCAAAAATCCAGAATCCATGTAGGAAAAAGCTGAGCACAAGGTGATGTCTTAAAAAATTACGTTTTAGCTAATATAAGCTTATAAGAGTACTTGCTAAAGTTTCATTTTGTTCATTAGGACAAAAATCTAAATAAATTAAAAAAAATTTAAAAAAGAGATTTTTTACCATAAATATGATGCCTAACACAGCAAGCCAGCGTCGAAGATTTGAAGCGGGCTTCCACTCAAACTTTACCCAACTGTACGGCGTGAACTGGAATGCGATACGCTTTATCTTCCCCCTGGGGGCGGGCACAGAGGAGAGACGGTTAGAAATAAAAATGCACATTAATTTCTCACAGTCTTGGCACTTTATTGAAGTCGGAAAGAGGCGATAACCTCCCCACTATTTCAAATGTCAACATTATATCTGTCACACAATAAGTGTGGCGTTAAGTTCAAGGAATACACTTTGAATAAATTGTTTAAATGTTGTGGTTTGGATAGCCGATAGTGGGTTAATCCCAGTAGCACATTGAATAAGTCGTACTTGTATGTGAGAATGTTCCACAGGCCCTGCCACTGGTAGGGCTTCATCGACAGCCAGGCCAAGGTCTTCATGCCACAGTAGATCCCCAGACCGTTACACACCAACACATCCATGATCCACTAGAGAGAAAAAGAAAAAAAAACCACACACCTCAACTGTGATCCACCTCCACACGTTTGCTAGATTAAACCTTTTCTCAGGTCTGTGTGGGTTGGACAGCAGAAATAGATCTCCTTGACTCTCCCATTAGTGTTTTGTTGCAGGCTGGGAGGGAAAACTCACACTTTGGCATTCTTTTAACACAACTTGGTGTTTGGTTGACCGGAGAAGAGAATCCCAGCGTTGCCCCTCAAACATTAAAGCTTAAAACCTCAAATCTCGTTTCTTAATGTACATCCTCTGAGGCCCCTGAACATTCCTTCTCTTAAAATAAAAAATGCATAAAATATATTGTAGATTACGTACCATGAAGCATAAACGTGTACCGTAATCCATATTTACTGGTAATAAGCAGTTTAAGTCACAATTTAAGTAATTGCCCCGACTTTCTATTGCCGCAGTCTACCTAATGTGTTTTTACAGTCAACAGCCTGTCCTTCTTTAATACCCCACCACTTGTCTGCTAACATCCTATTATGTTGCTCTATTGCGTTATAATAGTGTTGATAACCACTTTAATTGTTTAATTGCACCCATAAATCTCAATAGCAGATTTACAGAACACTGCACCAGCAGTAACAGGATATTAAAAAGTATATATCAAAAGACACTGCTCCACATTGTGTACGGTGACCTTTGCAAACGTGAGCAATGTCGGCGCACGGTGAGAAGGGGTCCAATCCGTCCTGCCGAATAGCTCGTGAGAAAACAAAGCCGAGTCCCAGACACACTGAGAAACTTCTCAGCCTGGTTCACGTCACCCCAATCCTTCGATGTCTGCAACTCAATATGCAACCGTGTTTTGTTGTTGTTTACGTCTACGAGTCATTGTCTGCTCCCACTGTGACTCGCCAGGACTATACTGGGGTTTGTTCACGCCACCATTCTGAGGGGCACTTACTGATTCTTTAGTGAGCAAAGGAGAAGCGGTGCTATTTGTACGTACGTGGTCCCACCAGCACTCCGAGAAGTTAGGTAACTGGTGCTCCAGGCTGTATTCCAGGAACTCGAACATGACGCTGATTATCATACACATCCACCAATCGCGGATCATCAGAGTCTGAGGAAGCAAACGGAGCAAAAGGGGGGGAGGGGGAGTAGGAGGGGGTGAATGACGTGGAGTGGGAGTAGGTCAACAAGGTGCCACAGAGAGAAACTTTTTATACGTTGCGGCAAATGCAAAGAGCATCCCGGCGCTGTCAATAGTTACATACAACAATGCCTCAGTTGCCTATTGCACAGAATATTTTAAACATAGGAATCAGACAAAAAAAATGACATTAATAACACACAAGTTGGTATTTAATGATTAAGATGCTTGCAATCTTAGCGAGTAGGTTCTTCAATATATTGAAAAGTGTGTAATCATTGGCTCAGAGATTGTTGTCATTCCCAGGCCAACAAGACTGGATGGAGCAGGTGAAAATCAGAGAGGCCATTCTTTAATACATTTTTGGACAATAACAGTGTAGTCGAGGTAAATTCTTCATACATACCTTAATATACCATCCCAGGAAGTGAGCGGGAACAAAGCCATCGATCTTGTCCTTTAGAGACACCAACAAGGTCATTTAACACGTTTGTTTTTATCGTGTCAAAGTCTGTACTTTCACACAACATAACAATATTTTCACTATTTTTAAGTGTTTTATAGACCAAGTGAATAATTAATGGAAATAATCATCCGTTGCAGCTCTGCTCTTAACTAGATGTGCTTATGTTCTCATTAAGTACATCTAGTTCACATTGGTAGCAACCAGAAATGAGCACAGCGAGTTCTCGGTCACTGAACACAACAGAACTTGGCTGAGCATCATAAAGCACAGAAAAAAAAGAAAAAAAAAAGCATCCAAATCCAGTTCTCCTGTGTTTTTCCTTTTAAAAACAACATAGTTCAAGATTACATTTATATTCATTTCCTTCCGCCCAAAAACTCCAAATCAGTTTTTTTTTTCCCCAACGAAATATGTGGACAAGATTTGACATTTCTAAAAGGTTATTCACATACGTCGGCTAGTGTGGAGAGTTTGACCCACTCTCAGAGACTGAAATCAGGCCAACAGTAGAGATGTGGTCTGGGTCAATGAGGCGGCAGCAGCAGACTGCTTCGCCACGGGGAGGGAAGGCCCGGTTCTACTGACGGGCTATAACCAGACACAAGCTTCTGGAGCCAGTCAGCACACAGCCACACTAACTATGAGTTTGTGCGTGTGTGTATGAGGGAGAAAGGAGAGAGAGAGAGACAGAGAGAGAGAGAGAGAGAGAGAAAGTGACAGGGGGGAGGAGACAGGGAGGGAGAGCTAGAGTCAAAAGGAGAGTGATTGTGTGAATGGATGAGGGAAAGAAACAGACTCATTTAGGCTGCCATACGATGCGAGATCTGGGTCTTTTTCTTTTCAGTAATAATTGAGGGCAAAGTGTACCACAATATAAATAACACGACCGAGTCGGAAATCTGTGACCTCAACTTAAATAAAACGTCTTACCCAGATGTTGTGGAAGGGGTCGGTGGTGTTGCCCGGGTCGTACATGAGGCAGTTTCCTCCATAGTCGCGCTCCGGGAGGGGAACCCCAAGTTTGGGGTCAATGTACTTCATGAACTGTCGTCCATCGTGCACCGTCTGGATAACGGAGAAGCATAGAAACCATCAGCGCTTATTCTCCCTGAGAAGGAACTTTATCTTTATTTATGAATTACAAAATAAATAATAATTAATTAAATATATATATAAAATCCAGAATCAGTGTTATTGTACATTCACTCTTCACCTCTCACCACAGCATTTACTTTTGAAAGTTTCTTTTTGTTTTTGCTTAATGACACAACTTTGAGGCATGTTAAAGTTTTTAAATGGAAGATTTCACCGAGTTGCACTTTTAAATGTTGCTTGCAATGAGCCAAGAAAGTAGAAGGCTAAAGTATTTAAAACTCTTTTTAACAATGTCCCGGCCTGATTAAGATACAACTGTATTGCTACTTTACAAGGTCCGGCTCAGGGACATTTAAAAAGAGAAAAAAAGAGATGTGGTAGGATCACAGAGATCGGTGCAGCACTCTGAATAGAATCCAGTGTAATCCTGGTTTTAAGATGTCTGCATGTACTCCAACACTCATTTCTCAGGTTGAGCTACTTCATGTTGGTTTGTGGACCCAAATCCATGATCTAAACCAAGAAGTTAATGTGAATAGGAAAATAAATCTGCTGCCTTGTTCTGGGAGTGAAGATTGCGTCACTAAATGTTCCAACACCCCGAGAGAGACGGGCATGTGCTGTAATCGACAGACCTTTTTTAAATTTTGTGTGTGCTGTATGTTTTTCCCCTCCATCGATGAATGTTCATGGTTGAGTGTTTCAGCCCATCAAGGTATTAATGCCATCAACACACCAACCTGGAAGAGGATGAAGATGAGGAACAGCTCATAGACGACAGTGACACAAAGCCAGAACCTCCAGTAAGCTAGAAAAAGAGGGAAAGAAAACAAAAAAAAAAAAAAAAAAAAAAACTCTGTCTTGTTAATATTTCATTAAACTAATCACAACAATCTCAGATAAGCCCAGGATATCGGGACTGTGGCCTTGCAAAATAGATAGCAAAGATAGCGAAAGGGGAGGGCAATAGCGAGTGAGATATGCAGCCGATGGCAGACTTGTAGTCTTCATCCAGAGAGGGAGCCCATCTGGGAATTAATATGACTTCAGTTTTTGTTTCTCTGTTTAAAAAAAAGGCGGCATTGGAAGATTATGTCAGTCCAAATAGAATGTGAGTGATTCTTTATTTGGTCATGTCCGTCCCTTTGACAGACTTTGTTGACTTAATACTGAATGTAATACTGAAGGATTTCACAATGCATGACTTGGTGTGTTTTTCTATTACCAGGACAGCAAATTGCAACAATTGAGTACTACAGTCAGGAGCCATTGCAACAGATAATCTGGCTTCCATTAAAGCTCCATCGGTAGGTTTTCAAAAATAGTGACGTGAAAGGATTATTAATGGGTGTGGTAAAAGCCTGAAGCTATCGTAGCATTACCGCGTTATTAATGACCCACAAACGTGGTTTGAATTAAACGGCCGCTGTCATAGTAATTTCTTGTGAGTCTTTGTGTATAATCTCCCGGAGGGGGGGGGGGGGGGGGGGGGGGGGGGGTCCCTGAGGAGAAGCAGGTTGTAAATCCTAAAGTCCGTCTGGCTCTTTTCCCATTAAACAGATCTGTGGAGTTTCAAGCTGAACAACAACTGGACCTACTTGGCTGGCTCCACAGGTCAGGGAGTATGACGCAATCAGTTAATACACACACACACACACACACACACACACACACACACACACACACACACACACACACACACACACACACACACACACACACACACACACACACACACACACACACACACACACACACACACACACACACACACACACACACACACACACACACACACACACACACACACACACACACACACACACACACACACACACACACACACACACACACACACACACACACACACACACACACACACACACACACACACACACACACACACACACACACACACACACACACACACACACACACACACACACACACACACACACACACACACACACACACACACCAAAAAACACTTGTTTTTCAGTCCACAAAAGGAGAGCTCAAGAAGGCACAAGTAATGCAGCCTAAACTATTGGCTGGTCGCTCCACGCCTCCAATAACCAACAACATTCAGAGCGTGTGTCTCCATTTGACCTCCACACCCTGTTGTCTTCCTTCCTTCCTTCCTTCCTCCCTCCCTTCCTCCCAATCTGAAGTCAGTGGGAACATGTTGTGTGATAGATGAGATGCCTCTTTTGCATAACTGACCTGGTTAAAAACCTAAATAGCAAACTACTTTAATGAACTGCACTTCTATGAATAGAAGCATCCCTTTATAGAATGTAGCAAATTAAAGGAACAGTGTGTCACATTTCAGGGGGAGGGCATCTATTTGAAAGATATGGAATACAATTGTATCGTGTTTTGAGTGTAGGCAGAACTAGGACCAGGATTGTTTCATGCTTGTTGTTGGATGTCCCTTTTTCTGCATGTAAACAGCAGCTCACTGATCTGTGGGAGAGGTTTATGTGTTAAGCCGGGCTCAGAATGCCCTGCTTAAGGGGGTGCATCTTTTTCATGTTGAAACTATTAACAGAGCACCACAGTCCTTTAGATATTACAGTTAAAAGGCCAGTGGAGTCGTCAACAACGGTGACGAAGATGTTCCCCAAGTGCGTTTACTTTGTTCTCTAAGGGGTCTGCTTGGATCCACCCCCTGCCATGAAAACTCTCCACCTCCTTTCCTTTATCCAGATGTCTCCCTTCATTTTCACAATTACATTTAGTGAGCCATTGCCTGTATTGATTGCCTGCACTCAAGAGGATGTTCGTGGTATAGTAGGAGCCAACATGAGTCTAAAATGTTGCTATTGATCGAATGAGTGGAAACGTCGCTCAGGTACTCTTACCCCTCTACACATGATAGGCATGGAGAAACAAATAATACACCATTAACAAGGTCAGAGTCAACATCACCAGCATGATGCACAACAGTGTAAAGTTCCCATCAATTACTGTAATATAATATTTATTTTAAATTTGGTTTACGGCGTGGAATAAAACAAGCTTGACCTACTCAAATTCTTTGAAATTGAACCTGCTTTGCTCCTATTCTGTAGGGTTTAAAAGCTGAGAATTGAGATACTGCACATGGAAGACCGGAAGATGAAATGTTGCCATGAAACTGGGAAAAAGAAGCATTCTTACCCGGGTGTGGTCTGGTGAAGGGTCCATCTTTGGCTTGTGTCACTCCAAAACAGAGAAACACCAGGATGCTCGCCACAATCCCCCTACGGGACCACAATTAGAAACAAAAGGAAGATTCAATTTAAGGTTGCGTTATACGATCCTATTATTAGTGTAGACAAATCCAGTGGCTGATTTATGCGTTGCGCACTCAAGTGCAGCCGCCATTACTGCAGTGGCAGAGTGGAACTGAACTTATGTATGCCGACAGGGAACGCAGAATCGTAGTCTGTGTGAATGGGGAGATTCTTCAGGCTCAAAAACACCAGCCGGAAATTGGTTATGACAATGAATTTGGGGAGAAAATAACATAAAAAAAAAAAAAAAACAATGTGCAAATTTCTGTCTGCATGTTAAAGTGCTTTGTACTGGAGTCGCCAATTAAACCCAGCAGGAATGATGTGCTAGCTGAAGATTTGAATTGTTAAAGAAAAAGAGAAGAAAAAAAAAAAAAATCAGAAGAAATGTTAGACTCTCATTACAGAATACGTAGTACTGGGCCAGCCAGAGATATGCGGGGAAGCAGCTCACCATTGGCCCCTTGTGGCCCTCACTGATTGGCCCTTTATTGGCAAAATGCTGAGAATGTGGTAAAAACATGAGGATTTAATAATAATGGAGATCTAGCCGAATAAAATCAATTTCATGGAGCAGAGGCTTGTGGTTTTTACTTTTTCTCTTTTTTGAAAATAGTCCGTTTGATGTTGAAGCTGCTGGTAACGTTACGGCCCAGAAAAAAAAAAGAAAAAAAAAAGGGGCAGCTGTCTTTTTAAACATTATTATACACTTTACAGCCAGTGCCACAGGATCTGGTGCACAGATGTCTTGGCAAAAAGGGAAATAGAGTGTTATCATCAGGACTACAAGAAAGGTGCCAAAGGTGGCTTGTCTGCTTCCTCCTACAACCTAGTTGTGTTTATATATTACACAAACAATGTCTAAACGTAGATACGAAAGCAGGAAGGGGAAAGTATTGGCACGCCTTTTGATTTGGTGACCCGTTTTAGCAGCTGACCATGGGTAATTACCACCTATTACAATTCCCTCTTAGAGATTAGACCAATCTGAACCTTCTACTGTCAACCTTTAAATCGCTGCTGTGTTGATTTCTGAAAACCAGGACACAAGCCAAGGACGCTGCTCTGAACCTATAAATGAACAGGGGAGGCTTAGCAACTGGACACACAATGTGATTTCAGCTTGTGCTCGCCAACACGGGTGGGAGCATAAGTGTGTGCGATCAAATGATTGTATGTGTGTGTGTAGGTGGGAAAGTGAGTTTTTACGTGACGACAATCGTGTGTCAAAATGAGGGTACAGGTGTGTTAACTAGTGAAAGGGACCGACTAGTAAACACGACTGATTCAAAAATGGACGAGTGTGTCCAACAGTGTAAATGAGCGCACAGTCTGTACATGACCGAGATTTGGACTGTGTGTGTGTGTGTGTGTGTGTGTGTGTGTGTGTGTGTGTGTGTGTGTGTGTGTGTGTGTTCCTCTGCAGGGAAGAAGCTCAAGGGTCTTTAACCGGATGAGCCGGACTACGGTGACGGCAGAACATCCAATTAAGATCGGTCCCGCAATCCCCCTCAAACACCAACACACAATCAGTCTCTCCGCCACATAATGTACGATGCAGCTTGCTTGTACTCGGCCGGCCTTGTGCTATTCCAATTAAACTCCCACACACACACTGTTGCTTAAAAGCAAATGTAGCTTTAAAAAAAAACAAAAATTGAAAGCAGTCCGTGAAGGAACTGGTTATCCACACTTTCAGAGAGAGAGAGAGAGAGAGAGAGAGAGGACCGTCATCAGATCACGAGTGAATCAGACGTCAACTCCTGACCAACGTGAAGTGAGAAAATCTAGGCCAGTTCTAAAATCAATGACTAAAGATGTTTGTGTATGGTCTAATGTTCATGGAGTGACATTAGACCACATCCGAAACATTTCTGACCAAAGTCAATTAAATCCAATGCTTTAAAATCAGTGGCTTTTAAATGTCCACAACGAGTCTTGAATTAATCGCTGACCAACATTAGAGTTTAGGGAATAGAGAAGACCATTAAGTTCATAATTAAAGAAGAATGATCTAAATTTTCCAAAACCCTGCTCTGAAGAAACATCAGCAGAGCTTTCTTCTTCTTCGTATCAATTGTATCCACAACTATAAGGAGCCATAACCAAAAGTAGCCACAGCATGACCCACGTGTGGGGATATTTGTTAAGCCTATTGACATAGAATCTACCCAAAGGATAAATTAATATGGTGACTACTGAGCTTCAAGTACCACCTACTTCAATGTGCCACTTTTTAGTACGGCATGGTACCAGCAAGGGAACCTGGATCACACCTCAGAGACTAGGATAAATGCAGAATGACTATGTTCAGTAAATGTAATGTTCTAGGTTGCATTTGTGTCCTCCGTGTTGAAAGATTACGGCATGATCTCCTCTCCAAACATGACATTCACGCGCCTCCTTTTCATGGTCATCGGGGTTAGGTTTTTTTGTGAAAAGCTCAGCGTGGCCTTGGCAGAGGGCCAAGCTTGGTTCAAGGTGAATGCTACTGAAGGGGTACGAGCTTCCATTTGAGTCAATGGAGTTCAGCACCTCACCCATGTTGCTGCATGGCTTAATGCCAAATGCTTTTCCAGGTGAAGTCTAAAACTGTGGTCCTCATTAGCTGTTTTTTGTTATGCGACCTATTCATCAGGCTTTGAATGTCAGTCTGACACGATACACAGAAGAATGTTGAAATGGGACGAACAAAGAAAGTGGTACATTTCTGTTTATAAATGGCTGGAAAATAAATAAAAATCTAAACCTAGCATGCTTTAAAATTAGAAGAAACATTGATGTTGAGTGCTAATAAAAAAACAAGTCGTCTCTGAAGATAAACAGCAGCCAAAATGATTATTCAGTCCAATCAAAAAGCCTCAGTGGATTTTCTTTGGGCATCCTACTGGTTCCTGCAGGGTTTTTGGCTTTGACGACACAGGAAATGACGAGCACAGGCTACTGACCTCTTAGCGTTGTAGGTCGTGTCCTGGGGGGTTTCTTCCAACAGAGTGACGTAGACCAGAGCACAAGTCAATATGAACAGCACTGTCACAGTGTGGGCTCGCCTGCAGTAAATAAAATTTTAAAAAAGGAGAGGGAGAGAAGAAACAGAGAGTGATATTAATAACATTTATAAAAGGAGGAACATTTGATAAAAGCTAATGGAGGAGAGAAAGAAGCTGATGAATGTCTGAGGTCACCAAAGGTGAATGTTAGCAATATAAATGCACCGTAATTAGAGCGGTGTAATCACTTCAGTCATTGCGAAACAAAGTGTCCTAACAAAGCTTTTAAACATCATGTGCAAGATCCGTCTCTAATGATCAGACTTAAATATAATGACGGGAGTGGAGATGAGATAAAAACAGATCGTTGCTGAGAACATGGGTTACTTACTTCAGCCGAAAATAGTTACAAAACGTGTGTGACGAAACAAAAAAACACAATGGAGATATGAATCAGAACATTTCTTTTCACTTGAATGGAGGAACAGAAGTCAAAAACTGCTTTTGTGTCACTTCGCTGGTGACCTGCCTGAATGTGGACCGTGAAGACCTCAGCAGGGTGTACCTGGACTGTTAACGTAGACACGTTGAACTTAAAGTTTGGAGATGTGAGCCTATGGCCAGCATCATGGCCATAGGCTCACATCTCCAATATCGCCTAACGGCAGGGAACAAACCTGAGGCCTTTGTCGTACGACACTTACACGCTACAGTGGTTCACATATACATCCATGCAATCTGTGGGGCTTTATCTCAACTCAAGGGGAAAAGCTGTCAGAAGAGCATATGATATTTAATAGATTACCCCAGGAGTTATCAAATGGACAGGAGTAATTTTGGGCAAGCTGACAAAATAATTGTGCATATGGCCAAAATCTTCCATCCCGATATAGGTTTAGAGGCCTGTGTCTCAGGAGTAAACCATGGCAACTTTGAAACCTGATGTTTTATTTTTTTGGGGAGTTTTTCCTGATCCGATGTGGGGTCCTGGGATAGGGATGTCGTATGTGTACAGATTGTAAAGCCCTCTGAGGCTAATTTGTAATTTTGGGGCTATACAAAATAAACTGAATTGGTTGGTTTATGTTTTGCAGCTCGTTTGCTCTTTTGTTTTTACAGCTTTTTGCAGTAAACACAGCAGGTGTAGTTTATATCTCTTTTATCACGCTAGCAAAGCAATGCATAAACATGAAACTATATCCCAGAGCATGTTCCGTGACATTTGACTGACACAGCTACCCCCTCTGGAGATTGACAACGGAGTTAAAATGTTGTTTCAGAACACACACATCATTATTTGAGGATAATTACTACAGCAAAAAAGCAGCAGTTTAAAAAAAACAACATTTAGTTTGAGCTCACTGCCATCATACATAACCCTAAAGAACGTCTCCTCCTCTGCTAACCCTTTGGCTCAGAGTCTGAGTCACGGCAACGGCATGCCAGGTGTCATTAGCGTCGTCTCCCTGTTCCATCTCCATGCCCAACCTGGTTGGGAGTCCCAGGGGAGGGCCTGACTCCTCTCTTGCCTGACAACCAGACTGGGAGGAAACAGGCACAGCAGAAATACCAGCCTGGCAAAACTGAGCAGCAGGCTAAACTTAGATTGACCACTAAGGTTGAGGATGAAAGTCCAGATAAAACAGGCTGCAGGTAAATACGGTCCAGTAAGCAACCATATGGCCTCATGTTGGCCTGCAGTGTTGAAATACACTTGTCAAATACATCCATCCATCCATTTTCAATACCGCTTATCCTCATTAGGGTCGCGGGGGCGCTGACATAGGGCGAAGGCAGGGGACACCCTGGACAGGCCGCCAGTCCATCGAGGGCACATGTAGGGACATACAACCATTCACTCTCACATTCACACATATGGGCAATTTAGAGATCAATTAACCTGCAACATGTCTTTGGACTGAACCCACGCTGCCACGGGGAGAACATGCAAACTCCACACAGAAGGACCGCTCCGACCGGGAATTGAACCCGCGGCCCTCTTGCTGTGAGGCGACAGTGCTAGCCACTACACCACCGTGCAGCCCGTTTGTCAAATACAGTTTAAGCTCAATTTTCTTTTACTACTTAACTTAAGAGCTCTTCTCTTTTGACAAAGCGTTTTCAAGACAGTCAGAAATCACTATGCACAAAAGCATTTCTCAGAAGACTCTTAGAAATGAAATGTGTGGGCAGCAATGCTATTTAGGGAAAAATCCAAAGTGGTGTGCCAGCACAACATTTTGCGTCATCAGGCTGACTTCTATTTAAAGGGTTTATCCAAGCTATTCCTCCTTTTCTCAATAAAAAAACAACATAACACTTCCCTCAACTCCAGTATGTGCCAATAGGGCAGATTGCATGCCACATTGTTACCTTCCTAAACCAGGGTGTAGGTTACACCATCAACAAACAGCCTTTTGGCACATCTCAAACACTTGTGAGGCTCATAACAGCACAGCAAGTGAGCTTCTGCACTGACTCCATGATCAGAAATCCAGCGCAAGAAACCAACTTTTCCACACTCACTTCCTCCATTTACATGCTGATGTGTGGTTGACTAACACTTTATTCACAGTTGAGTTAACCATGTTCAGCTCTTTGGGGAAAAATGCACATTGTGGTTTAATTAGGAGGTAGTGGTTGGCCTTAGTCCCTTTTTGACAAGATATAAAACTGCCGAATGTACATTTCTCATGACTTGTGGTGACTAAAAAAGGATGACCTAAGATGCTACACATGTAAAATAAAAAGTACCACCTTTACATGCATGCAATATTAGCCCAGAACTATCCAGGACGCCATATGATTCACAATGGCTCAATTCCAAGTTGACCACAAGGCAAACGGCTACAATCTCCATTATCAGTTCTCGATAACAACAGACTGGGTGTGCCGACCGACCACTGAGAGGCCAAATTCCTTCCCAGCAAACACAAAAAGTCTCATGCAGTATTATCCAGAGATGGTCGAATTGTGACTAAACGGAGCTAGCGTCGGTCAAGATCATTATAGAGTCGCAACACTATGAGACCTGTTAATGTTTCCGGTATTAGACCAACACATATCTAGATGTTAAGGCTATAACATAGTAATGAGATACTCATTAAAGTTTATCTTGTGGAGGAACAGCCTTGTGTGCCGTCAAAGATACTGGATACCTTTGCAGAGTCTTATTGACCCTAGCTTTACACAGACACAGCAGAGATGAGACACACATACCCTGGAGCGACAGGTTGAAGGGCCATGGTGGCTAAACATAAAAAATGTTTAAAAAAGAGGTTGCAGGACAGCATGTTACATCTCTATTGCCTCGGCACATCGCAAACACCTGCATCCTGCACATGCCCAACGCACTCTGTCCGACCGTGTGTATGTGTGTCAGTGGGTGTGTGCAGAACTCACTTCTCCAGTTTACCGCATGGCCAGAATATTTGTCTTGACTTCAAAAAAACGGCGTGGATCTCTTTCTGCTGAAGGTGCAGGTCGGTTATTGCCTTGTCAACAGCAAGCTCTGCGGCTGGATGTGCAATGTAAGCATCCATAACAGCCCGGCAAACATTAGCACAAGCACCCTCAATAACTGGCACCCCCTTTAGACCTCGGTGATTCCTTCCTATCGTTTTACATTTGAACAATTTCACCCAGACACATTTCAGCTCGACAGAGGACTTACCATTTAACTCCCTGTCCATTTGAAGATTGGGAACAAGGTCACAGTATTTGCTGTGATTAATGGAGGTCACCTGCCCCCCCCCCCACCCCGTCTTTCAGTTCACCTTGAAAGCTAAACCAACCTTGTTGTCATTGACATTTCTGCAGGAACTGTGATGTCTGGAGTATTTTTCTTGAAATCAAAAACAAATGACCTCCGACGCCTCCTGCGTTCAAGTATTTGACATTTTGCACCGGTGACATTGTCAAGAAAAGCACTCACCAGAAAAATGTGTTGGTCCCGTCGTCATACACTTCACACTCCGTGTTTCTCCGATGCGTGCTCTCCCTGGACGGCTGCTTCATCACGTTAGCTTTGACGTGTGCGCTCTGACTCGGGCAACCCGACTCGGCCGAGACGTCGTCGTCCGGCTCGGCGGATGTGGCGCACTTGCCGGCGGCGTTGACCGCGGCCAAGCCGCTTCTCTTCGGCTCGGACTTGGTCATTTGGCTTCACCCACCGGCCGCCTTCCTCCTCCTCCTCGGTGCTTTAAACGGATACCGTTTTGTTTTTGTTGGGTGTATCACTGTGCCTGGCTCCCGTGCCAACTCATCCGCGTGTCAGCCCCACCCTAATTGACTATATAAGCACCCTGGGGTAATCAAGAGGGGAAATTCAAAAGGTAAATAAAAGAGAGAATAACCTGAAAATCCAGTTACTGCAGTTGAATCCTCGCAGACCAGCGCGAGGCGCGTCGTTAGCTAGCTAATAACTATTCTCCGACGCCGCCTACTTAAGTTATATCGCCGCTTAAACAAGAACAAGAGAGCAGCACGAGGCACCGCGATTTAAATGTCGTTTAATTGACGGCGAAACTAATTACGACGGCTGCACGAGCGACCAGCGCGGAGTGCTAAACCCGCGTGAGCGACCGTTATGTGTGTTGTGACTCTTCCGACAGAGCTAGCGAAGCTAAGTTAACAGACAAGCTTGTAAAACCACCATTGCTCGAGACACCGTTTTAACAATTCACCTGTGTGAAATGCGTCTTTACATTAGCTATGTGGGAGGTTTTTTTGTCTCCCCCCCATCCCCTAAACTAGCATTACGTACCAGTTGAATTTATGGGATTATGACTGGAGTCCAGATGAGCTCAGGAGCTACTGACGCTAACGTTACATCAGTGCAACCCCATTGGCGCAAAACGCTTGAAATCCGTTTTGCCAGTAGAAAGAACAACAATTAAGAAGTAAACGCCATCATACATCATACTCTGCCTGGTGACTTCCTGACACCGTTCCAACTAAAGAGACTAACCGCTCCAGAGCATCGGCTGGGGCAGGCTACGCTCCAGACACACGTCACGTGGGCACGGAGTGTATTGAACGTCATGGTAACGGCAGCAATAACGCCATATCCGGTGTAGTTTCTTCACAATAAAAGACACTCCTCTTGTCTTGACGTGAATAGCGCATTATTCTGAAATCACAATATTCAACTGGGAAGTCTAACGTCTGCAAACGTTACGCAAATATATTGTCGTGACAGTCAGACCTTTCTGGCGAGTTTAGCTGAGGATTTACAATATTTATTTGTTAACAGTTGGTGAGTTAATATTGCTGCTTTGAAATCCCAAAGTAACAATAGGTGACGTCGACACGCAAGTGTCTTCGTCAACATTTCGCCGTTTAATGGGTTAAACGGCAAAAATCCGTCTCAACATGTTTTGTCTAATTTCTATGTCGTCACTTCCGTTCCGGGCTGCGCTTCATCAGTCGTAATTAGCAGAAAGGTAATTAGACGAGATAAACAAGGAAATGTGCTAAAATAAGGGGAAACAAGTAATTCCTTCAGCAACAACAAAAAGTAGTACATTATTATTTTGTATTATTATTTATTTTTGCAAAAAAAAAGATTTTTTTTAAATAAAAAAGATAATTACCCTGTAATTAAGAACTAATAATAATTAAGAACTAATTCAAGTCATGGTCAAGTTGTACATTTCAGTTTTCTCTAGGATTGATTAAAAAGCTATAAGCTCATCATGTGCTTATAGAGTCCGTTTTTTTTTACAACCAGGCATCCCAACTATTGTTCTTAATTAGTTATTAGATTGTTCTTGGATCATTATTGACCACCCGTGAAGCTATTAATTAGATACATGTTATTAAACATTTTAAAAAGTTGTTTCTTTCTTTCCGGAAACATGATTCTAGCACCTATAGCACAGATGTTCACAATATTTATACTTGAGAAATATAGAGATTCAAAGACTTACTGTACTGTAAGATGCACAAGAGTGGGGTATAAACTCACCCAACGGTCAACAGCTTTCCGTTCTTCAACTATTGTGAAAGAAGCTTTCCAAGCAGTCACTGATGGGCAATCAAAACTTTGTATGTGTTTTAAAAACGAGTGGTGTGGGTGTAGCCTCAGATGCCACCGCCAAATTAAGCTTGTCCAATTGAATTCAGAAGAAAATCCCTCAGCTGACAGCACATGGCAAAACCACCTTTATCTCTGTAACCAGAGAGGCCTGAGGTCAAAAGAAAAAAGATCTTCTGTATTGAAGCATTTTCCTTTTGGAAGACCTAATACTTTTACTCAACTGCATCTCCATAGAAACGGTTTACTCAACTCGGCCTGTTTTACATTACGTTTTACATTCAATTGTGGCCTATGATGGATCGTTAATTATTATTATTGCTATAATAGGATTCAAGTGCTTGTTCACTTGAATCAGCTTTTTCCACATTTTCTGATTTGGGTTCTACACATTGCTTTGTTGTGATTTGTTGACCCTTTGAGCTAATTTTGTGAAAAAGTAAGATAAGGGAAAGAAACGTGTGTGTGTGTGTGTGTGTGTGTGTGTGTGTGTGTGTGTGTGTACACAGCCAAAGGCACTGTTCTCTGCAGTCTGGATGAGGCACACTGAGGCCTGAGAACCATAACGGCCACTCAAGGTCATAAACTGCGAGGATAGAGGATGTGTTGTTGGAAGGGAGAAGCTCCAGGCTGTAAGTATTATGATTATAATGTTTGACTGTATGGCATATAAAACACTTAGCATTCAAAAACAAGAAAAAAACGTGGGTGCTGCCGCTCCATCGTAGACATTTATTGTTACTAAACAAAGAACAGCACGAGGTGTATTGCTCTTTGAATCCCGTAATTACAAAGTAATGTAAAAGCTTTAAACTATACAAATCTGCCCTTTTTACACACCATAAAATGGAGCTAAAAATAATGGCGAGGCACCACTCAAATCTAGTTCAAGGGCGAACGAGACGATAAAGTATATGGCATACAGTCTTATTTTGAAAGGAACAGCATGTGCTGCCTGAACAGTGCATAGCTGCATTCCCATCAGCAGAACGGAATCATTCTGAGAGCTATTTTTAACTATATAAATCATTGTCAGAGCATGTTTTGGCTCTTACTGGATGATTGATTTATAACTGTAGAAACAAATGTATAAAGGTGATTTAAAATGTTAGTTAGAAAGAAGGGTTGCCTTTTTCCTCCAAAAGAAAGCACAACTCTTGGTGGTTAATTCATATTTCTTAGCAAAATAACAAGTTGGTTTTTTTTGAGAGAGAGGCTTTTTCTGTTCTACTTTTGTTGAAAACTATACTATACTACTATAGTAAACGATATTTAAAACAATAAGAGTCCACACAGCTCATTTAAATTACTCTATTTGCTGGTTCTACATTGCGTTGGTTATTATAAGACATTAAAAATGTCACCACCTACATTGTGTTTGTGTGTGTATCCTGTAAATAACTGAGCTCAGTATGTAAATTCATCTGTTTTTCTTTCTGAAGTTTCATCAAACCGGAAGAAAAAATGAAACAATGACACATTGGTTCAGCTCTTTCAGTAGAAAAAGACACGCATAATTTGGCAGAGTGGATAATTAGCGGCTAACTCATCCAGGAAATCACTCCAGCTGGGTGCGTCCAACGACAGGCAACTTCAAGCGTAAAGGCCTCACGCCGGGAAGACTGTTGTATAGGTGTAGCATGTGGTCGAGGGGTCAAATTACCATTCATCCTCCTTCTGAAGGGGGGCCTGTGGTGAGGCCTGCAGCCCCTCTTTAACATCAAAAGGATGAGTTTCGTCAGGTGAGGGTGGGTTTATAGCACCGAAAATGGCTTTCCCAGGTAACAAACACACACACAAAACACATTCAACCACGGCAACCACGTTGGCTGTGTGTTTTAAATACTTCAATTTCAGATGGAATGTCTTTCTTCTTTTTTTTTTCATCATATAAACTTTACAAAATTGTTTTTTTGCACGTGAATAGCGGAAATAAAACATAAAATTGAATTAGAAGAAGCACGGTTAAAAAGAACTACTGTTGGGAGCCTTTTGACGGTCGCTGCAGCACATTGGGACCTCTCGAACATCACCTTCAAATGAATTCAGTCCAAACTTGTTTTCTTTGGTCTGGAGAGCCTGGATCTTTTTTAACTTTGCATTTAGCCCTCTGGGTATGTTAAAGAGCAAGTTATGCAGTTGAGGTATGTGTGTGTGTGTGTGTGTGTGTGTTTAGAGATAAAAGAATCGTACTGCTGCATTTGTCAGAGGGAATCAGGCTGGAGGACATCGCACTAGTTGTCTGATCGTTCTTGCTGCCGCGATGAAAGCTACGAGATGAACCTCCCTTTGAAAGAGCACTTCTGCAGAAGTTCTCCCTGCATTATAACGTCCTTCAAAACACGACCTGATCATATCTGTGCGCCCGAGGAACAGAAGTCCTTCTCCAACTTGTCAAAGTAAATCTGAGACCGGGGTTTGAAACTGAGTAATGAGATGTGACACGTCAGATCATTTTCTCTTCATCGGGTTTGATGTCAGAACAAAAGCACACTTTATTTATATAATTTATTTAAACACTTGTGATT
Organism: Cyclopterus lumpus; assembly: GCF_009769545.1. Taxonomy (NCBI): domain Eukaryota; kingdom Metazoa; phylum Chordata; class Actinopteri; order Perciformes; family Cyclopteridae; genus Cyclopterus; species Cyclopterus lumpus. The sequence goes on along the minus strand of NC_046971.1, from coordinate 6,287,331 downwards.
CTGACTGATGAACTGAGGTTCTGTAAATCCTCATGGCCTGTAATACACTGTTTTGATTACAAGGAATATTAATGACATCATAGTGGGCGACTTTAATTAGTAATTTGTGAAATACAATTTGCTCTCTCTCTCTCTCTACATACAAAAGGCCACATTTACAAAAGGCCACATTTAGGTGCGTACCCCTTTTCCACCGCTAGAGGGAGCCAACAAACAAGACATAGAGATTCCTGCCTGCTTTGGGAACGTTTTTCTTTCACGTTTATGTTGAGGGCCAAACATGAAGTATGATCACTAGGTAGGTGGTGACATTATTCATAAGCTCAACTTAAGAGGCCAACCATTTTGATCCTGTCATTTTCATGATTAAAAGAACAGCAACAATCAAAATTATTGATCACTTAAATATGTGTTATTTTTCCATCAGGTGCTGCTCACAACTTTAATGGTGAGAGTCATCTGCAATGTAGCCGCAGCTGAATCACGTGTCCAACCCGCGGGACCGAGCATCACGTGGTGAGAGGGACGTCACTCAGAGAGCACCTGACCTTCAACTCATGGAGGCACACCGCGGCGGACAGTGACACCTTGACGCCCCTCCCCTGGTGGTCTCGCACTTTAAAAGCACGTGACAAATGTGACATCGCGGTGTCACAAGAAGGCGTCCTGTAAAACGGTGCATTGTTTGAGCTGTTGAGCTCACATCATTCTCAGGGTGCGTTTGCGCGTGTAACAAGCTCACGGTGCAGTACCGGATTTGGGCCACTGCGGGTCGCTGTGCACCTATTGTCCACTAATAAGGCGTTGTCTGACTGTCCTGACATTGGATCTACACACTGGAGACTCTGCAGACAATTATTAATGGCATTGTTCTGATTTTAAGGAAAATGTATGGGAGGCCTATTACACACCACCAATAACTAAACCTATATTGTGCATGACCAATACTGAATGATCGATTGCCACCAATCGATGTGTATCCTCTACGCGTAAACACGCACGCACCAGCGGTGACAGCGGGATTGTATCATGGCTGGCAGACTTACTTTTAAAAATTCAAATTCACCATTTAACTTGAATTAAGAATAATCTCTCTAAAAACATAAAGTGGTGTGATCAGTCAGGAACAAGGTCATTTGTTCTGATTCTGCTGAAGAAGAAGAAGAAGAAGAAGAAGAAGAAGAAGAAGAAGAAGAAGAAGAAGAAGAAGAAGAAGAAGAAGAAGAAGAAGAAGAAGAAGAAGAAGAAGAAGAAGAAGAAGAAGCTCATGTTGTGATGAGAGAGCGTAAGAAGAGGGGAGTGTGTGTTGGGATTTATCGGCGAGCGTAACCACGTTTCCTTTCACAGTTGGTTCTATTCTTTTTTTGGCATATCAAAAATAATACAAAAAACGAGAAAAAAACACAATTATGGCAATTTGCAAAGTGGTTAAACAACTGGTTAAGTGTGTTCATGTAACATGAGATGACGATCGATCTCCTGCTAGTCCGTGTATCGAACGCGCAACACGGCAGCGGAAGAAGGAGGAAAATGAAAAAATAATCGATGCACAACCAGCAGCAGTAAATACCAAAAAAGGTGAATCCCCCCCCCCACCCCACACACACACCACCCCACCCCACCACACCACACCCAAAAAAACAACACATCTTCTCCATCAGTCTGACGCTGACATCGAGTCCGCTCAGTATTGTCAGAGGGTTGACTCTCCGGGAGGAAAAAAAGTAAATCGCTGCGCTCTGCTCGGCGCACAGCCAAGTGGGCACCAGGGGCCGACGGGAAATCAGGGTGGGGGTTGGTCGGGTGCGTTCTTGGAGAGGGTTGGACTTAAGGCAACCAATGAGGCGGTCTCCCGAGGTGGCTACGCTGACAGGAGTTGTCCGTCGGTTATATACTCCACGTCTCACCGAGAAGGTACATTTAAACCTAATTCTGTGGCGGAGACGAGAGTGGAGAAAAGAGACGCGCACTTAATGCACGACGACGACTACGACAACAACAACAACAACAACAACAGCAGCAGCAGCAGCTGATACTCTCTCATTGGAGTTCGATCGGCCAAATAGGGCGTCTTATTCTGTGATTTGTGGCGTTCGTTGGCAAGATTTTTTTTTGGAGATGTCCAACGTGCAGTTATCGTGCAGCGCGCTGGAGAGGCTGGTGGCCAGGAGGACCTTCCCTCTCCACAAACGCACGAGCGTCTGCCGCAACCTCTTCGGCCCCGTGGATCACGACGACCTGAGCCGGGAGATGAAAGACAAACTCAGGGAGATTTCCGAACGGGACCAGCAGAGATGGAACTTTAATTTCGAGGCCAACACCCCGCTGGTTGGGGATTACGAGTGGGAAGAGGTGCCCGTGGATACGACCCCGGTTTTTTATAAGGACTCTGTACAGAACGGCAGGACCAGGGCGGCCGAGGCACCCGTCAAGCAGAGGCCCCACTCGGACTCTGTCGTCCCCTCGGAGACGAGCCCCGACATGGATGTACTGGAGCGCCTGGCCGTGCCCGAGAGCAGCAGCAGCAGCAGCAGCAGCGCTCCTTGCCCGGCGGAGGTGAACCAGGAGAACCGCGCAGAGGAGCTCAACTCGGGGAGGCCAGCTCACAGACAAGTTCCGTGTGTGAGACGCAAGAGAACGACGGCCGCGACAGACAACAACACGCACATCACAGGTAAATGACACGAGACCCCTTTAAACGCACCACCCCTGCGGATGTGTGCGCTCTTTGGCTTCGGGGCGCTCGCTCTGTATCCACATTATGCGCGTCGCTCTCCTCCTCGAGTGGATTTTCTTTTCTTTTTTTTTGGGGTGTGTGTGTATTAATTGTTTCCTTCTTCGTTTTTTCCCCACAGACTTCTTCGTGAAACGAAAGAGGGCCGCCGATAAAAAATCGAACGATATGAGCGCTTTCCACCTCTCCAAGTCCCCGATCCCGCTGGAACAAACTCCGCGAAAGAGGATTCGTTGAAGGTACGTGTCGTAGCCTATTATTTATTTGTTATCATTTTTTGTGTGTGTTGGTAATCGTTAAAATCTGGTTTAAATGTGACACTTCAAAAAACGGTGTCAAAATGTGTTTTACTAAGAGGTGCGTTTAAAGCCCACTGATGTTTTATAATCCGTTATTTCTGTGGGGTTTTTTTTTTTCCCCCTGCGTTAATTAAAAATGATTACGTGAGGCCCAAAAAATAATTACATAAAAAATGTTTTTAAAAAAACGCAGGAAGTCTTATCAGAGAGGGGGGTGGGGTGGTGGTGGTGGTGGTGGTGAGGTGGGGGGGGGGGGGGGCAGTAGTAGTGATAGTAGGAGCTGTAGTAACACCCGAGGGTGGGGGAGGGGGGATGTGCGTCACGAAGTGGCGGGAAAAAGGGGCTCTGGTTTAAAGGGTGACGCCCTCCGCCGAAGTTACACTTCCGGTTTCCTCGGAGAGCCGACTCGCGTGTTTTTCTTCGGAACCTTTCTCAGAAAGAAAGAACAATAAAACTAACCTTCAATTCTTTTCTCTTTTTTTCCCCCCCTCAGGTGTATTCTTTTTTTGGGTATATATATATTTTTTTTTTGCACTATTTGCCTGCGCATTTTTTTTTTTTTTTTTTTTGTTGGAGAGGATCAAGACGAGGATGTTTTCTCTCGGTGCTTCTTCGACGCCACACAGAGGAGAAAACAACCGGGGGACGGTGCAGGGAGAAATAAGCCCCGACCGGCCCCGGTTGCTTCGGCTCGACTCGGCTCTTCGGCTCGGCAGCCCGAACAACCTGGACCAGACTCTCAGGACTGAACGGTTTGGAGGAGGAAAGGGGGGGAGGAGAGGAAAGAGAGGACATTTGGACCGAATGACTTCTATCCAGTACAAATGTAGCATCCATTGTTGCTTTTGCATACAGCCACTCGACAGTGTTAAATGTTTTAACATCTGTGCAATCCTTATATTACTTTTAAAAAAAAGAATTGTCTACACTGGCCAAAAGTGTACAGCTTTATAGAGACAATAAGCCTATAATTGTTTATTTCTGTTCCGTTATTTTTTTCCTTCTGTATATGTATATTTTAAGTCTATTCTAACTTATAATTTATTTATGTTTCTTTTTTTATATTTGTTAAATGCCTTGTTGGTTTAGCCAAAGGGCACGCTTTTTATTTTATTATTATTATTTCCCATTTTTGTGTTGTTGTGATGTTTTTTTGCAATCATGTAGCTTAGTAGTCAACACTTGAAAAAAAAAACCCATAGGTTTCTTTGTGTTTCTGAGCCGTTTTTCTTTTTCTTTTGCATACATGTGCCCTAATTATGTCTTGTAAAAGATGAGAATAAAAATATTTTTCACTTCAACTTTAAGCCGATTTGTTGGTGTCTTTTGTCTGGTTAACTTTATCCTTTTGTTTTGAAACTGGATGCAAGGAAAGTTAGTCTTGGAAACTGAGAAAAGAGATATCTGACGTGTGTGTGTGTGCCTCAAGTGGGTTTTGTTGTCAGTCAAGAGAAAGAACAGCAGCCTTCATTTAAATTGCTCTCCTCATAGGCTGCAGCTTAAGAATCACAAATATGATATATTATAGAAAAGGAAGCACAATAAACACCACCGAGGATCCACGCAGTGCTGGTCCCAGACGTTTCGGGCTCCCCGCCTCCCCCGAGGAGGGGGTGAGTGGGGTTGGAGTGTGTGTGTGTGTGGGGTGGGGGGGGGGGGGGGTCGCAGGTACATTACTTTTCATTGAGCTCCGCTTGTATCTGTCTGCCTCTGTGGGCTCATATACCTTGCGGGGGCAAAACGCATTCAGACGTGCAGCCTCGGGCCGCACGGCAGCTGCGGGATATAGGCTGGGATTTAAAGGCCCTTTCGCCCCTCTAAAGAAGCAGCAGCTGCCTTTGGATCCCCGCTTTGTCCGCCACGAAGACACCCCCACATCCACCCGCACTCAACAAGCCCTCTAAAGACCCACTCTCACACACACGCACACACACTGTTTACCCCGCCGTGGATACACCGGGCGTGGAGGCCACCTGCCAGAGCTGGAAAAAGAGAACTACTAGTCTTTGTAATTGTCCTCTTCTATTGAAACAAACCATTCAACAGGTCATACTTGCAAGTTTACCCTTAATTGAAAAGAAGCCAAACGAAGCGGCGTCTGAATGCGCGCGCCGCCTTGTCAGCGTGGATATGGGCATGCGCAGCAAACAAACAACAACAAAAGGAGCACATTTCATAATTTTTTCCTTTACGTTTCTCCACTTTGTTTGAATTGCTTTGACTATGTGACATTAATGTTGTGATGAAAATGGAGACTTTTGATGGCCAGGGGTGACTTTGTCAGCTCCATGCAGCCATAAGCTCTGACGGGCTTGTTCTGATTCCCAACACAAAGCGCTCTGCGGCTCCATTCTTTCCTTTTTGTTGCCATATGGCAAATCCATGTAGACATAGCCAAGACCTATTCAGTCAGCCACAGAATGTCCTGCATCAGAGAACAAAAGGCACTTTGTCTGGCTGCTCTATTGATACGAATGGGCGAAAAAAAAAAAAATATTATAATTAATCTATGGCTATATCCAGCTAATTAACGCCCATATGCCCACGGGGAGCGGCGAGGCCATTCAGTGTAGTTTTAAATTTCTCAATAGTTTACATGTTAAAGACAACAGCTGTTCGTGTGTTACTTTAATGAAGTCCCCGCTATGTTGGATACTGGACACATTCAAGGGCTCAAGTCCCCCCTCAGAGTTAAAGGGGTCATCTGGCTTTATTTGTCTCTACAGCTGTGCAACTATATACAATTTGTCCCAATAAATAGAACTTTAAATCGCATTCGTGCTCTCGAAAAGGTATTGGATGTGAGCCATTGCGGCAGAGGTCATGGGTTGAGGCCTGACATTCAACTCAGTTAAGCTTCTTTCTAAACAGAAGGAGAAAAACATTACATACTGGGGTTTTCAGCAGTACATCATTTTAATCTGACTGTCATGCATAATAATAATAATTGAGATTTGTCTCAAGGAATATGAGCTTCTATATGCCAAAGGCCCTGATGGATGGAATATGTCGCATGACAATTATAACTCAATTCAGCCCCTGCTTGCTGTATGTATGATGGACATAAAGGAAAGAGATGACAGCTAACATATAGACCTCATTAACAAGCCCACTGCAATAGAATATAATTAAACAACCAGCTGCTGATGAGAATCAGCCTTGTGAACCCATCTGACCTCTAACTCAGTTTCGTTTGTCAGTCATCAGTAAAACCATAATAAAATGTAATTCGCTTTGATCAGTATGATAAATAAATATATATATATATATGTATATATATAGGCTGTGGTATGTGTAATATTACCGAGATAGGATAGCTTCAGTGACATACTACAAAAGACCTTTTAATCTGAAAAAAAACAAAAAAAACAGATGAAAGTGAATATTAATAACGTTGCAACTATTTATTTCGTTAAAAGAACACTACTTTATATCCGGACATCATTCATTTCAATTAGATCAAATATAAATTTAAACTTAACAAGTGATGCATGTATTCCGTTTTTTATATTCTACCATCTACTCTGAAACTGAGTGATACAAAACGTGCATAAGAGGAACGAATAAATATCATAAATCCGAATAAATTCGATCCGTTTTCATCACACGAATAAAAGACGTGATGAGTTATGTTAAATAAATAAAAAATGGATCTTAGAAAAATGGATCAAATGAAGTAACAGTGCGTCCTCTGTATACTTGGCTTTGCAGAGCTTGTTATTTCTATATTTCTGCATCACATTGACTGCTAATAAAGTCTCGCCAGTTCTCAGTAAAACGCGTCACTGCTTCCTCAAAAATATGGTTGCTCCTTTATGGCAAGTGGCGCATGGCTTATAGATGCAGCCGTCTTTCGGTGCTACGTGCAAATGTGACGACTACAAATATATAATTTCGGAGACAGAAGCTTAAATTGGCATTTTTCCTCTCAAAAAAAACCCAACAATTGAGACTGCAATTAAATATAGAAAAAGGAGGAAAATCAGCCAAGGGGAATTAGCATTTTCTATGACCATCTGGCATCGGCGCAGGCGACGGGGAACAAAGGGGAGCTGGATGGAGAGGAGAGGCGAGTGTGCCATCGCATTGACCTGCAAATGAGGCTTTGTCACCGAGTTAAAGCTCCCTGACCCCCTTTTACCCCCCTCGCCACACACAAAAAAAAGACTTCTTTTTTTAACCTATAGCGTAACAAATGGGGGGGGGGGGGGGGGGGGGGGGTCTGAGTGTGTTTAGGAGCTGCAGATCAAAACAATTATTGAAAAAGAGCAAACATGGCATATGTCCTGCATTGTCGAGGCGAGAATTAAAGTCTTCGTTCAAATCAAACCTGTTTCCGATATCAATTCCATACATTTTCCTCAATTAACAGGTGAGTTATTAAAGAAAACCAAAAGGCCCGATTAAGCTGATTACTTATCATCGCTATACATGATCTTTAATTGTTTTAAGGAATCAAATAACGCAAATGACTGGAACTCAAGCTGAGGATATTGTGGATATTGCAAGTGTATGGCCTTTGACCTCTCTACTTTACGCATCAAAAGGCCTCTTTTTAATTTTTCTTTGAGGCTTTTCTTGCACATGCATATAGCTTTCGATTTAACGTCACTATTAATAAACATCATAAAAGATGTGTTTCCCCCCTCGTTTTGCCTTGACGCTTGCGCCCTGATTCAGTGACTTAAAGTGCGTGTGTGTGTGCAGAGGGTGTTTTGGAGGGGTGTGTGTGTGTGTGTGTGTGGGGAGGGGGGGGGGGGGGGGGGGGGTTTGTTGGATTGGTGGACACCTGGGACCCCCCCCCCCCAATCACCCTCCTCTATACACTGAAATGGGCAGGAGGCCCACGTGTTTGCATAAAGGTGATTGTATCCGGAGGAGGGGTCTGCTATCTCTTTCTCTCTCTCTTTCACTCTCTCTCTTTCTCTCTCTTTCACTCTCTCTCTTTCGCTCTCTCTCGCTCTCTCTTCCTCTCTGTTGTGTTTGTGTGTTTCTCTCATCCCCCCTCTCTCTTTCCGTGCCAGTCTCTCTCCCCCTCTCTCTCTCTCTCTCTCTCTCTTTTACAAATATGTCCCCTCTCAAAAGTAAATATTGAGGTAATTACATCATTTGACCGACGAATATTTCACAGGACAGCGGAGGAAGAATTTTAGATGTTGTTTATGATGATATTATAGGATTGTGATGTTACAATAACACCAATGTTGATTAATAAATACTCTGTATTTATGGAGACCACAGCAGCTTCAGTATTATCACTTTACTCTTAGAATATGTCAAATATTTTCGACAGAGACCCATTTTATAGACATTTTGTAGGTCACCGTATTTTTGTTTTGGGTTCTTCTATAGAAGCAGACGTGCCCCAATGTATTTATTTTTTTCCTTCTTCTTCTTCTCCCTCCTCCCGGGCCCTTTTTCCTCTTGACATCCACTCAGTATTCATGCCCGTGGACAACAAAGAGCACGGCTCAATCCACGCAGGAGCCGGTGTGACAGGGAACTCGTGGCAGCTTTTCACATATCTTCTTTCTGTCTCCTCCTTTTCTTTGCATCGCGACTTTGGTCTCGGTTGGACCGGGGGGGTAATCAGCCCCCCACCTCAATCTCTAATTCACTTTGCTCTCCGCACGCATCAAGGGGATCGGGCACCGGCCATGAAGAAAAGTAGATCCTTTACAATGTTTCACAACGTGACGGAACGAGCAGCTTAATGTCTCAACCTTTACTGTATTAGAAAGTGGATGTAATTGTTCTTTTATATTTCCTTTTAAATACGTATTTGAAACCCTTTGCTGTTATTATGAATGCATGGGCATTTAATAAACAATACATTGAGAGTTTTTTCTTTCTTTTCTGCGTTATGTTATAATTAACGCTTTTATAATCTTTGGACCAACCTGCTCTTTTTTTTTTCATTTCAGCAACATGTAGATTGAGGATTCTGTGGGCTTTGCATTTTGGAAGAATTATTGACCTGCATATTTGGAGAGATCGATGCATGCACACTGCAACATTTTTATTTTTAAAAATGCAAGTTTTAACAAGTAATTTGGTCCCATATCGACCAGTGTTGTGTTAAAACAGGTGTATCTTGCCTAGTAGGCATATTGATATGTACCTCTCTGCCTCAAAGACATTAATTACAACAGAGGCCATTCTTAAAATAAAAATAAAAATAAGATTCAACACTTGACCCTTTGACTTATACGATCGACATTTCTTCCAGTGTAAAGACCATCAATTAAAGGCCCGTCTATTCTGTCCGACAGGCAGTTTTTCCTGCCTGAGGAGGTGAAGAGGTCATCGAGGTCTATTGATTTGGCGCCAAGCAGCACCAGATTCCTTCTTCCTCCTTCCAACACAGAAACATCCAAAATGCCCCAAAAAGTGTTCAAAAAATAGTTCACACTGACAAAAATATGACCTCAAGTTAAAGTCAGAGACATACACTCAAAGTCTTTCAAATTTGCTCTGAATGCAGACACACACACACACACACACACACACACACACCCACACACACCGCTGAATGGAATGACCGCATCACTATGGTTCTTTTAATCTGATTATAAGTCAACATGTTTTCCTGTTTAATAAGGTCTATAGGCTCAGGATTTGAATGCATTGTTGTGCTATATATTATACACTGTGTGTGTGTCCGATCATTTGAAACAGCAATATATTCAGACCCCGTTAAAAAGTTCATCCACACACATTTCTACAGCACCCGCATGAGAGATTACAGCGACAGCTTATCGTCAATTAAAGAAGCGACGTGTCAATGTGCCGAGCAGGAAAACGTATTGCGAAAGTCAACACGTGTTTTTTTTCCACCTCACTCTATATCAACACTGAACCAACAACATCAGCTGAAGGACCTGCTCGTTTATGTGAGCAAGTGTCTAAGCTGACCAAGTGTCCTTGAGAAAGACACTGATTCCTGTTTGATTGATCCTGTAGCTGACCCTGAGCTGCAGTCACACAAACACCATCAATAGATTGCCATCAACATATGGTGTGTGTGTGTGTGTGTGTGTGTCTTTACTTTGCATTCCCACAGAGGACACACACCAATACATCCAGTGTAGCTATGTGACTATTGAATGCCTTAACAACATATTTGTCAGGGGAATTTTCCACCCAACAGAAAGTCTATAGGCAACTTTGAAAAGGTCTAAACAAGTGTCCCGTGTTATGTCCTGGTATAGCTCCACCTAGATATTACATAGCAGCATTTATAAAAGTATTCAACATGTTACTTTTGTTAGCGAATGCCTCATTTTTCCTCTTTATAAGGAGAGTTTGGCTCGGGAGAAAACCGAATTCTAACATTTTTTGAAGCTGACGTTGAAGCGGACTGTGAAGGACTTAATCCCGTCGTCCGTGACGGGCGGGTGGCGTGTTGAGACAAGCTGTCAGAGCAGCGGCTCGCGCTCAGTCAAACAACGACCCACTGTGACCCCCCCTTTTGAGTCTCACGCATACTGTACATGTCAAAAACTGCATAGCTCCACTCGCGAGTGATGGCTTTACAACCGGAGAACCATATGAGTCTCCGCGGGGGAAGGTGCATGCCTCATTGTGGCGGTAATTGGACAGAGAGGAGAGAGGAGGGGACACAGATAGTTGCGATGACACTTGAGAAATGAGCTCTAACTCCATCCCAGCGCCAGTCCTGACAGCCAGAGTCCTCCACCTCCATTCTTATACGCTCTCCCTTTGTCCGGGCCCTTTTCAGCCCCCCTGAACCAAACCTGTTCCCCTTCACATCCCTTCTCACATGGGATGCGAAGTCCTCTGTTGAGCGGCTGCTGTCTCTGTTCTATCTGTCCATCCATCCATCTCTGACGCCTCTCCTCCTCGCTCCTTCTCCTTCTCCTCCCTGTCCCTCTCTCTATTGGGCAGAGCCGTTTTCTTCTCCTTCAATCATCTTGGCTCATAAAACTCGGGGAGGAGGGCTAGCAGGCGGTGTTTTCAGGGCTGGCTTCACCGCTATGGGTGCACTGACTCGGACTGATGCTATTCACGCCTCACATTTGCTCGCCAGGTCCCATGAAAAGGGGATGGCCACGGCAGCCTTTATGGGCCGCGCAACAAAGGACCATCATTCATCAGGCTGCATAGCACCGAGGAGCGTCGGAGTTCGGGTTCATACCGCTAGCCCTCAGCTGCGTGCGTCCGCTGCGAAACGCGGTCGCAAACTTGCACAGAGTCGCAGAAAAAGTCGACGACGCGAAGCTGACGTGTCGGAAAAAAAGATTCCGCGTCGCTTTGTTGACGGAAAGTTCAATTTGCTCTTGACGTTTGAATATTCACATGGCGCTGATGGTCCGTGTGTGTGTGTGTGTGTGTGCGACACAAAGAGAGGCCGACGTGCATTATGTCCTCGCGTCTGGTGGCGATATAGATTTATAGCCGTACTCCCAGGTCACCGAGCCACTATTAATCTTCACCTTTCCTTGGCTGTTCCTTCACATAGGGCCAGAAGCTTTAGAGGCCCCTGTTGGCAGCTCTCAACAATACCCAGAATGCCGCAGGGCCTTGTCAGGCTATCCTAATTTGTGGCTGCGGTCCTGGGGTTGAATTCAGCCGCCGTTGGCTGCTTGACCCGCTGTATTCTGCTGGCGGATTAGCAACATCTTTTAGTCTCCATGCAGGGCAACGCCAATGAGCTGATACACAGCCTGCAATTACACAGCAGGAAAGGCCTGTTTAGACACACACATGCAACACACGCACACACACAATAATGTTAATGGATGGTTAGATGGTAAGAGAAGGGAAAGAGAAGCAGTTGAAGTGGCGGTAGGGCGCTTTGAAGAAGACTTAAGAAATGGAGATGGAGACTGAAGGGATAAGAGAAACTGTCTCACTGTGTGTTTTGGGGTTTTGTACTTACACAGTGGGCATTCAGCCTACATTGTATACATGGAAATCAATGTATCGAGGGGCTAAGCAGCAGCTTATCATCATAGAGCTGGCACTGTACCCCATCAAAGCATCAGAATGCCAACAGATGCCTAAAAAAAAGAAGATGGAAATGGCCCAATCTTTTCAATTCAGATCTCCAACGTGTTATTCAGAGTGTGTGAACGTGCAGTGTCTTGGATTTTTTGTAAAGAAGATATACAGCACTGTTGGCAAGTGTGTGATACTGTAGTAATGTAAAGAAAGCGAAGCTCCAATGTCTTTTGACTACAATTGATCGTCTGCATAACGCTTTTTTTGTAAAGATTGTTTTGTAAATTAAGATTCAATAAATTGGGCAATTACCAGGGCGCAAAGGGAGGTACGTTGAACATGTTTTGCATGTGGTGACGACAAGTGATGTAGCACACTGAGTACACACAGAACTTTCACTCTGGAGACGGCTCTGGAGAACATTGTTTCAAAACGTTAAGCAAGACAGTCCACCAAGGTACTTTATTTAAGTTAGTTACATTATTAAAGGTGTTAGGCCTCGTTCTTAAGTTATTACTCAAACACGAACCATGATATTTATTTCTATCCTTAACCAAGTAGTTTTGTTGCCTAAAACTAATCACTTGGCTGATATAAGACATATTTTATTATATATATATATATATTTTTTTTTTTGGGTACAGAAACGCCATTTAAAGTATCCTGTTTGCAGAAATATGCAATGGCGACTGTATTGGGAATGGCCCAAAGAGTTTCATTTTTGAAAGTCTAGAATCCAGCATCTAATCTATCCAAGTGACTACATTAATTAGTAATCTTTTTCAAATCTGTTTCTTGCAAGAAATCAATTTAGATTGCTTTGAAAAATACATATTAAAGAATTTGACTGGCTCAGGTTGCAGTCAATTATTCCTTTTGTTTATATTCATATCTTCTGCCAGTATTGTATTATGTGTTATTATTTATTAGGATGGACAGCTCCCATGGATTGTTTTTCCACCCTTGTCTTCTGGACTAGATTGTGTATCGTTAAGTGAAAAATGTGTATTCATGAAAGTTTTCCACGTGGAATTGTTTGATGCAACTTTTCCTATTCGTCAAGTCAACACAATTATGTCAGGTTTCATCTACAATACTGCAGGTCAGACTGCAGTGGAAGTGGACGTCGCAGCAGAAGTTGTGGTACCACATGCAGCAGTGTTGTAACTTCCACTGAAACAATATCATTCATTGAGAAAAGCTTTTAAGTAACAAAGACAGGACCAAAATAAAATGCACGAGTAAGTTCTCCAGAACAGATAAATTAGCACAATGTCACCTCTGAGTAAAACAAAAGCGCTCCGCACAGATAACAACAGGCAGATACGCGGCAGGTCAAGCGCAGATCAGAACTGGCGAGCGGCTGCACAGCATCTCACAATGCACACAAAGCCTCCAACGATGGGAAGAAGGGAAAATTGGCAAACCTAACATGGTCCCCTGCCATCATCCCTCGCTCCCCTCCCTCTGTTTCACAAACAGATGCTATGTTCCGTGAAGACACTTTCAGCTGCACAAGAATGGGACGAAAATGTGTGTTGACAATGACGGTGGTGGGGACTGGAGGGCATAAAAAAAGAAACGTAGTCAAAATCGGCAGCGCCTCGAGTTGACAATATATATATATATATATATATATGCACAAACCCCTCTCTAGGAATATGACCTATCGCTATGGAAACACAGCACCACCCCTCCCCATTACTATTACTATAGTATACACAGGCACGCACGCTCTTGTCAGCTGCAGGCCAGGCGCTGTCTGAGCCCAGATGGTGGTGAACTGCATAACTCACTTATCTGTCTCTGGCCTCTAAAGGAATGCTTAAAGACCTCTCCAATTCCCAGCGGACGTCACCAAAAAGAGAGAGAGAGAGGGAGAGGTACGCCATCTGCTCCCAGCCCCCTTTTCCTGTCCGTCCCCAAATTTCATCCCCCCTATTTCTCACCTTCAACCCCCCACCCCTCACCCCACCCCCCCAAAAAAAAAAACCTCCTCGTGATCCCTGAGCCATTCCCAGAGAGGATGGGAAAGGGCGCACAGGGGAAGAATCTGCGTCAATTGATTTGTTAAGTGCAATATATGAGCGTGTGACCCCTTGGCAACAGAGATTATCAATGTTCACTGCTTCAATTTAAGGAGGCATGGATTAGTGAAAGTATCCAGCATTTCATAGAAGAGAAGTACAAACTTTCAGGAAAAAAATCGAATAGTTTTTTGCCTAACAGATTATTTTTTTCTTGATGCATTTCATCTCGAGAGCCCCACGTTTGGAAGCACTGATGAAGATATTGCGTAATCGCTGTTTTTCCGCACACCCTCTGCTCTCCAGCTGTCTACCAGCTTTGACTCATTTAAGAAGAAAAAAGGTGACATCAGTAAGATGTGCGGGAATCCTAAACCAAGTTACGGAAGATTTAACTTCCCATCTATCTGACCAGGAACCTCTTTTTTGGACCTAATTTGAGTGGAATTATGGCATTCTCGACTAGCATATTCCTCGCACATGTTTCTTCGTGACATTTCTGGAGCGACAGAGAAAAAAAACCGAAAAGAAAACGATTGTATTCTCAGTACTGCGAAAAAACAACAACAACAACCTGAAAATGTATATTATATTTGTGAAATTGCCTCGGTGAAGCTTTTTGGTTTAATTCTAAAACGTGGCTTGTTTTAATGTCGTCATTGTGCACTTTGTTTTCATACATGTCTCGTATGAAAAAACATCTGACGAACAGACATTTGTTGTACAAATAAGTACAAGCTACCCTGTTTCTTCTGCTCACAAGACAGTGCTTCAACACAAAACCTCGGCACAAAGACAGACTGCATATGACAGTACAAACCAAGGGTCACTGGGTTCAGTCTATACAACCGTCTGTGCAGCAGTCTTCTCATCGCTCCGGGTGGTTTGCTGACTGGGGCCTTTCAATTTGTCTTTTCTCCATTTAAAACATACTGGAAATACATGTTTTAAGTGGCTGTGTAATTGCAAATTAGTTGCATACAAAAGGCATTTTAATGTAATAAATGCATCTTATGTTTGCGTTGTCAGTTGCTTCAAGTGTAACGTTGTTTTGCTGCGGGAAAGAAAGAGATGTAAGTACTCCAAATAAAAGAGAATTGAAACGAAAACTCAAAAAGAAAAGAGGGTTGGAAAGGCACCAGCATGTGTTTGCCTTCATCACAGTGCCAACTCTACTCTCACTCTTTAAGCCCCCCAATTAAACAGCACACCCTTCTCCACCTTGCTGCACTGTTTTAAAGAGGCGAAATCTGGCGAGTCCTCCACCACCCACTGAGTCAAGTGTGGCTCAGGTGTGCGTGTGCGCGCCACATGTTGCCCGTGTGCATGCCGGTGTGTGTGTGGTCCGGAGTCCAGTCGGCGTAAGCACAATCAGATGGCTTTCTCGGTCTTGTACGCGCCTGCGTGTGCACACACACAGAAGACAATACATGTGGCGGGTTTTCCACAAGCGGTGAGAAAGGAAACGACCGCGAAAGAGAGGGAGACAACAAAAAAAGTGTGTGTGTGTGTGTGAGAGAGAGAGGGAGAGAAAAGAGGAAGGATAAGAGAGGAGATAAGGCAGCAGAGTTACTGGAGTCGTACTGGAAAATACAAGTAAGTGGGCTATTGATAGGAGGTAAAAACATCTTCATGTACGTAAGAGGACCAGAAGTAAGAATAGAAGTGCTGACCTGCAGCGTGCTGCACAATTATCTTACATTTGTACCATGCGACGTCCGCTGAATACAATTTAGTATATAAATGAATATAGTTTTAGTTGCCATTGGGACAAGAGCCATGTGATTTCAAAATGTAGAGAGCAGATGTCCAGGACAGATTCGTGCTGGCGGACAGACGGTGAGTGGCGAGCGCGATGAAACTGGGTGTGACAGTTGGATTGTCAGTTTCAGACGAGTCATCGTATAAGTTTTTTTTTCTTTCCAGGGGCGATTCCTACAGTTTCTCAAAATGGTCGTTCAACAATCCCAGACAGGAGGCAGGAGCAAGACAGTTGAAGGCTTTCCACTTTCATTCTTTACCTTTGAGATCAGGTTGATATGATGGGACAACATTTAACGCTGGATACATCTTTACATTGCACAAATGTTTCATCTTCATCACCAGAGATCTCTGGGAGTAAAAAAAAAGTTACCAAACAACAAATTTGGACTTGAAGAATGTTGCAATAATATTTTCCCCCATTAAATTGCTTTGTCTCAGTAACCGCAACAGGATCAGTAAAAGAAAAAATCCTGTTTTATCACATTTTAAACAAGCTGAATCTTCCAACGCCCCACTGTTCTCACAGGAGATTCGACAACATTTTCCCGTGTGTGAAAAGCATCGCGTGTACGACGGTTAAAGGCTGAGTAAAGGCTCGGGGTCACGGCATAAGTCTTCCACAAGTCTAGACAAGCACTTCCATCGTGTGGCCTCCCAGCACCACCAGCTCAGAGCGACTTTCCGTCAGCCTCCGACAAAACGCGTGGAACAAATGGCACCAGCCAAATGGAGAGGCAATAAGGCGAGGGGCCCTCTGTGAAGTGTGTGTGTGTGTGTGTGTCTGAGCGTGCGTGTGTTGATAAAGTGAACCCAAGCAGACAGGACGTGGTGTGTGTGGATTTTGCAGAGTGAATGGTGATTGTGTATTTTCAAAAGAGAGGGGGTGTCTCCCTGTGTGAGAGTGAATGTCGGAGCCCTCTGTGAGTGAGGGCGTGTGTGTGTGTGTGCGTGTGTGTGTGTGTGTGTGCGTATGTGTGTGTGTGTGTGTGTGTCACAACAGGCCAAAGTGGTTGAGAAAGAGCAGTCTGTCGGTTCAAGTATGCCCCCATGTGACCGATGTGAGAATTAGAAGGTCGAGACGGAGGGATGGCAGACTTCTGGGTTCTTCCACACCGTCAAGTTCACTGCAATTGCTTCTTTTTTTATTGCCCACGTGTTATGTTTGATAATGTTCAGCTTCTGCTGATGTAATTATAGTCTGATGTAAATACAGATGGGGTACAAATGAAAGGACAAACCAATAAAAAGTGTCTTGGTAAAGTCTCGGGCCACAAGCTCGTTGGCAAGTCTTTGAAACGCTGCGGAAGGGATGAGCAGTATTTCAATTATTATTATTTCCAAATGAATATTCCCTCATTTGGTCTTTTGACGATGGTGGCAGAGAACGCTGGTCTAACGTTAAATCTCAGATGTTAAGCCAGGTTGAGAACTGGAGGCCGTGAAGGTCATAGGATAATAATTGGACTATTTTGTGAGCCTTTGTGCCCGATATGGAAACATCTTCCGACATATGAATTCAGGTTTTAGCTTCAATGTTTCAGTTGTCAAGGCAAATTGTGTCGTTTGACTCAAGATTGTTAAAATCTGACACCGCACCATTGGACGCCGTCATTCATCTGCGTCTTTGCAAATCAAAAGGTTACTTGTCGATTGGTTTAGCCACAAACATTCGAAAACCTTGTGGCTAGTTGGCAGGCTGGAGTTGGTCTGAGTGATCCGCTGGATGAGGTGGAAGTCCAAGTTCAGAAATGCATTTTTATTTCTTTGTAGACTTTGTGTTTGAGCTTGTTTTACCCGTCTCGTGGGGACACCGTCACGTTGTTGGGACTCGCCTTCCTTATCGGAAAAAAACAAAATGCACGCCACCCATAATGTAAATCATTACATTTCAGGGCAAAGACTTGGTTGAAGAGTCCTTCTGTTTGGACTAAATTCGCCGGAGGTGTAAATGTGAGTGTGAATGGTTATGTGTTATATGAGCCCTGAGATGGACTGGCGACCTGTCCAGGGTGAACCCCGCCTTCGCCCTATGTCAGCTGGGATCGGCTCCAGCACCCCGTGACCCTAAAGAGGATCCGCGGTTCGGATAATGGAATGGAACTTACACACAACATGGAAAGACAAGAACAAAGGGAGCTCTCCTTTGGGTGAAGTGATTGCAAGTTGTGATCCAGGCAGGAGTCAAGACGTGGGACGATGTGAAAAGGGGGTCGCTCGTGAACCTACAGAAAAATCAGCTGAATCGCAACTCTAAAAACACTGAACGCTGCCTGCTCGGCAAACAACCGACGCTGAACCTTAAAGATTGAAGATGCATGCACTTCAGCTCTACACAATGGTGCAACGTTTCCCTATGTTTGTTCCCTCGGAGTGGAATGTGTCTTCACAGTGGATCAGACGCTTTGACTCTTTAGTGGCCGAGTGGCTTGTTGACCGTCTCAGGACCACATCCAATCACCGCTTTGGCTGCATCCGAGAGGATTTTCACCCCTTTGAGGAAAGTACCCCAACAAACAAAGAAGGAGAGTGTTGGGATTTTAAAGCCCCAAACATGAAACGGTCAGCGAGTCCTCGAGAGACACTTGCAAGACAGACAAGAGGGGAGGCGAGCAGAGTAAGCAAACAAAGCCATCGGGACTGAGATATCGTGGGTTTATCTTGTGTTGTGAAAACACAAATCAGCCTTTTTTTTTTGTTTGACTCTCTCTTTATCAGATGGCTGTAATGAGCTGCCTTCTGAGTAGTTCAATACAAGGCTTTATGATCAGAGGACACTGTTATCTTCAGCAGAAAACTTCAAAACGAACAACAACAAACACGCCCCGGGAGCCTATTTTTAGGATAGTGATTCAGCTCCCAGACGGATCGTTCGGCGTTATCAAGACATTATCCTTTCAATTCTCACGGATTCTTTTATCTCTTTCACCAAAAACCTTCCGTGGTGGAAAAAAAAAAAAAACGTCCAGTCGCTCGTTGCTTCTGCGGATGGAAATAAATAAATCATGTCTATTAAACTCTTTGATCTGCCCACAACGTCACATCTGGGCTGTGATCTGACATCAGCGCAGAGGCCTGTGTCAGATGTGGGCCCCAATTAGCTAGCGGGGCTGGTTCCCCGCCTCCCACCCCTCCCCATTCTGAGCAGAGACACACAGAAGAAGAAAAAAAACTGTACTAATTGCGCTTGGCTGCTCTTTATGAAGTTGGAAGTCGTGTCGCTCGCTGTCACGCCCACCTCCTTCACTCTAGAGTTGCTCTGAGGCGTCAACCACACACCATAAACACCGCCCAGGCTGGATTTGTGGTCCCTGCGATCAAAGTCACAAATGGGGATGACAGGTCTGGAGCTGCATGATGTGTGTGTGTGTGTGTGTGTGTGTGTGTGTGTGTGTGTGTGTGAAAAAGAGAGAGAGGAGGTAATGTCGTTCTTTATGATTGTAACCGCTGCACAGCTTGAACATGACGATAATGGTCAAGCCTCTGACGCACTCTGTGTGTGTGTGTGTGTGTGCCAACAGTGCATGTGCAACAGTTGCCAGTCATGTATGTTTCAGCTAAATGTAAAAGCTATATGCACTCCTGGTAGAAAACATCAATACCATCCCTATAAAAGTGTACCATGAGGTAAAAACTATAAAAACTATCCCGTTTTAATTTCTCCTCTGATCCCATAAATAGATGAAACAGGAAGCAACGTGTACAACAACATACCTTTTAACTGCAACATTGGTGTGCCTCAGGGATCAATACTGGGCCCTATTTTGTTAAGCTTGTTGATTAATGACCTTACTTTAGTCTCCCTATCTGTCAAAATCCAAATATATGTTGATGACACAGTTCTTTATGTGCATGCTAAAAACAAACAATAAGATGAAAACAAACTAACCGCATCCATAGCCCATGTATCAGATTGGTAGAGCAACTCTTGTTCACACCTGCACAGTGTGTGTGTTCTTTATAGGAAACCCACAGAGACTCACCGACCTGATGCTTTTGTTAAAGGAGAGAAGCTCATGGTGGTAAACGATTTAAAAAATCTTGAAATAATCCTAGATAAAAAAATCTGACATTTAAAAAAAAGTGTGCTAAAAAAGTTTCAATGCACACAACCTGGCTAACTTTAGGCATATAAAACCATATACCGAAACCATAACAGAAGCAGCCAAACTCGTTATGCATGCTCTGATCTTTTCCCACCTGACATGTTGTTTTACAAGCTGGTCACAAGCAAGCATGACAACTCTGAAACTGATTGAGTCCCTCTACAAACAGACACTAAAAAAAAAAACACTTGACACTTGGCCAATCGCTATCACCATTGCAATGTAGTTCAAAAGTACAATCTATTGAATTGTGAGAGTTTTAAACATTTTGCAGGCGCTTTGCCTCATCGTTATTGTTGGGCCTCCCACACTGAATCAGCTCATGATGCAGAAGGCTAGTAGCAGCAAGGTATCAAGGGCAAATACCAGAAGGGACTGTGTTGTACAATACAGACGTAGCACGTTTGGGCAGTCAGAGCCACCGACTGCTGAAAAAAGTCTTCCTATTGAGTTGAGAGAGCACTAGTTACCCAACCTTTAAAGAAAAACTAGACGGCTTAAAGCTAACCAAACCTGCATTCATCTCTGGCAGTGCCATTTTATTATCTAATTGTTTTTACAAATCTTCTTAT
Source organism: Cyclopterus lumpus (assembly GCF_009769545.1). NCBI lineage: Eukaryota > Metazoa > Chordata > Actinopteri > Perciformes > Cyclopteridae > Cyclopterus > Cyclopterus lumpus. The sequence goes on along the minus strand of NC_046971.1, from coordinate 6,266,868 downwards.
TTTGTAATATATTTCTGTATTTTATTATATTGAATAGTAGTGTGCTGTACAGTGTTTGCTGGTGAACTGTACTGATAATATCAGGCCACTACATTTAAATAACCTTCCCAGGGACTACAGAGGAAACATAGTTCTCTAGCTAACAATGGCACATTTACATTGAGGTGGAAACTGACATTTTTGATTAATGTGCACTGCGACTGGAAAAACATGATTTTTTTTTTTTTAAACGATAAACCAGCCCTAGCGCTGTGGGAGATGGGTCTGGCGAGTATGCGACTGCTTACCGATGTAAGTTCGAGCAGCGAAACAAAATTAACATAATAACGCCGTGAGACATCTTTGTGAGAGAGACAAATATGATATGAATCAGCATAATGAGCAGTCACTGTGTCTATCCGGATGTCTATAAGTTGCTCGGTAGTGATCGATGTCGGTTGTCTGAGTGGTCTTTTTAAATTTAGACGTCCGGTCAACTGACAGTGTACAAAAATGTACACTGTCTATTTTCTTTAAACGAGTTCCAGTATTTATATTTAGGAAAGTGCAAGTCTTGTCCAAATGACACAAAACCAAAAGCAGGGATTATGAACAATCAATAATGATGATTAAATGAGTTTTGTCAGAAAGGAAGGGGATGCCAGGACACAGAGAGAATTTGCTCTTAACAAGCACATACAGAAGACACACACACACACACACACACACACACACACACACACGGAGCACAACCTGTCCGTTTTCAGGAAATGCGAGCCTTCACACTGACATTTTCTCACAGTGTTATCTTCAACATCAGTCTGAGGACACTGAGTTAAAGAGCACTGCACGTTCATATTCCTCCCTTTTTCACGTCGGTTCCGGTTCCCTTATTGTTGCCTTTTGTCCTTTTCTTTTCCTTCTTCCCGTTTCTCATTCTTCATTTTAGTGTTCGTTCCTCCTCCATATCTTCTCTGCTTCCACTTCTTCTCACTCCCTCCTCATCCTCCGCCTCGTGCTCCGACCCCTTCATGTACTCACGCCAGTCAACCCATTTCTAGTCAGCGTTGTTTCGTTTGACTTCATTCTCTCGCTCTTCTCTTCTTTTCTTTCTTCATTTCCTTGTCTCGCTCTTCCTACATTTTGATCTCTTTTTGTTTCCTCTGCCTGCCTGTCTCTTCTTCTTCCTCTTCTTCCTCATCCATCATTCTCTATCTTTTTTTTTTTTTTTTCAATCTCACTCTCTCTTACTCTCTCCTTTCCATTTATTATCGCCAGCTGAGAAAAACAGAGGAGTCTTTTGGCCTCGAGCCAGAGCAAACACTGATATCCAACCAGACCCCCCCCCCCCCCCCCCCCCCCCCCCCTCGCTGCTCTCTCTTTCCACTGGCAGCTGTCCATAACTAAGCACACAATGTAACAGAACAGATACACACACACACACACACACTGGAGTGTCCACTGTAGGTGTTTGCTTGGCTGAGATGCCCGACTGTGATTGCAATGGTCTGTCCGCTGCACTACAGCCTGCAGCTGTGGACCTTTCCAGAACTTAGGCTGCAGCCGAGCAGAAACAGCAACAAACTCGGCACGGGCAGAAAATAAACAGACACTTTTAGTCTTTTACATGTCCTCTCCAGTCTTTCTCCCATGCCATTTTATAGAGGATTATCTGGGGGTTTTCTTCAGAGAAAGACTGTAATGGTAGGTGACAGAGAGGCCAGCATTACTGCAGAGTCATTATGTTCCTTCTTTAAAAACTCTGGGGCTATTTTCATATTCTCCCATATCCCATATCTTTCATTGTTCAAACACCTGCACCCATCTGGGTTTTAAACATGTGCACAATATATGTACGGTATATCCAAAATCTTTGGATGTAAAACATTTTTTTTTTATAATGCACACGTCCCCGAAAAAATATTTGTCATCAACAAAGTCTGTTGCAACAATCTGAATTTGTAGAAAAAGGAACACAACTGTGTTTTGCAAGGTTATTGCGACACATATGTGTATTGACTACAATCCAATGCACAAGTCTAAATTAATTTTGTGCAAAAACACACACGTAATGTGAAGATGTTTTGAAAAGCTCACAATTGTATAGCTACCTTAATATAAATTAGAGAGTGGATAAGATTATTTCCCAAAATGATCATTTCTGTATGGGCTTGAAACCAACTTTATCAATGTTCTCTTTTCAGATCAATCAAACCACCTTCCAGTCCCCGACCCCTGCACATGTGTCTCCGAGGTAAACCTTCAATTGTTTCCACACGCACGCGCTGACAGCTCGTTAATGACTAGGTAATAAAGGTTGCGTAAACACATCTGTTGGCGCTGAGTTACCAGACAGTAAAAGGCTGTAAAACGGCAGCCCATCAGGCCCGGCGCGGACCATCTATTATCAGTCCGGTGTCCTCGGATCGGAGCGCCGACCCTCAATGACAATTCAGTCGCTCGTCACTATACAGTTGGATTTCTCCCTTTTGTTGAACTCCTTTTGAGGGATAGGCCCTCGAGTTTGGAAGGAAAACCGCCCTTTTGTGTTCCCTCATTGTGTTTTATCACCTCACACCGAAGGTTTGCCGTAAAAAAAATAAATAAAAAAAATCCAATGACCAGAGATCAAAATCCAACCTGAAAACATCTGCAGAAACCAGACAGTTGCTGTGCTGAACAGTAGTTTCATACATTGTAAAAATGTTGTATGATTGCAAACTTAAAACAGACTTTTTCCCTCATAAATGAAGAAAAATATAAACGTAGAAATAATGTTTTTAAAAAGGTACAATCAAGAGTTTAGCACCTGACCCCGCCCTCCCCTATGTAGCTATCCACACACACAGACACACACACACACACACACACACACACACACACACACACACACACACACACACACACACACACACACACACACACACACACACACACACACACACACACACACACACACACACAATACCAAGTAACATGTCGGACACACAATAATGAGCTGCAGGGAGAAAGCATCTCCATACTGGGAATAGGTGGCACATGGCACATGGCTGATGACCAGATCTTCCTCACGATCTGAACAGATGGGCACTGGGCGTATCATTATTACTGCAGAAGTGGTCACCAAATGACACAAAACCAAAAAAGCAGTGATTAAGAACAATCAATAACGATGATTAAATGAGGTTTGACACAAAAGGACAGGATGCCAGGACGCTGAGAGAGAAGGACCGAACGCGTCCCAAAGCACCTATTACGATCTGCGCGTAGGCCCGGGACTCAAAGGGAGAATGCAAATGATATGCTGATTTATTTGACACAAACATTGGTGATGCAAATTAATACATTGATTCTATTCTCTTGAATAATGAGCTGTGGCGTCTTCTTTTTGAAATGTAAATGGGCCACCGATTGCTCCAAAGAACCCTGGAGATGTAAATCTGTAAAAAAAAAAGAAAAAAAAGAAGTGCACTTCCGCTACTGTTGATTAAAGTGAATGATTATGTCTTCATGTATCTGTCGAGTTGGGATTTGGTTTTCCAGCAGCATCCAGAAGACATGGCGGTGTTTGAATAGTTCAGCTTCCAGTAAATGCAGAAGACAGAGCAGACGGAAAAAAAGAGATATGGTGCTATTAACAAGCACGCACACACACGCACACACGCACACACACACACACACACACACGCACGCACACACACAAAGCACAACCTGTCTATCCTAAAACCCTCTGAGCGATTCCAGGTGTTTTTGGCATCCCGTTCTTTCCCTCTCTGCAGGGACTGTGAATTAAAAAAATCCTATAAAATAAAAATGCTGGCTACGTCTCAAGGAATATGCAGCACACGTGGCTTTACACAATCAAAATTAGACCTAACGACATGGAGGGTGATGCAGAAAAATACATAGAGAGGCAGAACAAGAGTGAAAATGTGAGATTGAGAAAAGGATAAAAGGAGAGAGAGACGTACGTGTAAAAAAAAAAAAAAGGTAACCGTTTTTGGCCTCTGGTTTTCCTCAATGCCTGCACATTAAAACTCAGTGTGGATGATTACAAGATCGAGGACATGAAGCGTAGCCAAAAAAGTCAAAGTGAGCACAGCGATGCGTCCTGGCATGTTTTTATTAAAGCCTCTCTGACTTGTTTATGTCAAGTTGGCAAAGTGGTGGTCGGGGGCTGGGCGAGGCTTTATGTTTGCGTGTGTGTGTGCGCGAGCTCTGAGTGTGTGTGTGTGTGAACAACAAACTAAAAGGGAACAGGAAAAGTGAGCAGTAAAAGAGTGGTGTCACCCCCCCCCCCCCTCCTCTTTTCGATGATGAAATTTCAAGCCAATTATAAGGGAACTTTTGAAACGTTGTTTAAAAAAAAAAAAGAAAAAAAGATGGTGCATTTCTATCAACTGGTTTGGAGTGAATAAACTCAGCTCAAGCTTAGTTTGGGCAGAAGTTAAAATGTTCGCTACGTCCGAAAGGCCCAAACTATCTTTCTTTCTTTTTTTTCGCAATTGAGGAATGATGACATGTAATGGAGTTGTGCAAAAAACTTCGCCCGGCACGCGGTGCGATCACGTGGTAGGTTATCTGGCATGTGAAAATAAAAGAATTGAAAAAAGAATTGCCGGCGTTAGAAAGGGAGAGAGTGTGTCCTCCCAATGAGACTGACGGCATCAGTTGTTTTCAACGTGGGCCTCGAAAACCACGTCTAGTTACGTTCAAGCTACAAAGCCCTCGAGCCGAGGCGGGGGCTGAATTACAGAGCGACCGAACACTCGTCGGTTGGGAAGACGCCTCCTCGTCTTGCTCGACGCGGCGCACGGACAAACAAACAAACAAACAAACGCGTGTTGCCATTTGATTTGGAGGAGTTGTTGATTACATAGAATCACAGCTCTGGGATTGTTTTTGACATAAAAACTTCAAAAAAGTGCATTAAAAAAAAATATATATATATATATACACAACATGTGTTGATTGGTGGTTGGCTGCAACATTTGTCAGTGTTCTGAAAGGGTATATATATATATATGTTGGCCCCACCCTCCATGGAAAAGTGAAAGCCAGATTCTTTGGTCACTCAATGCCTGCGATTTGGGTCCAATCACAAAACCCGCCCGGCTCGCCTCCGTCCTTCCCAGCCCCTCCATTCAGGGTGATCATAACCCTTTACTTTCTCCCTTTTTCTGGGTTTCTCCTCGACGGTTTTCCGTTACAGGAAAGCCAGATGGGACCGCGGCACGCCAGGCATTTCACCTGGTTCAAGTCCCGGCTCTTGACGTTCTCTCTTTCTCTCCCAGCGAGGGCCCCGGCATGAACCACCTCCCGCTGAGGCACGCGACGACGCCCCTCGCATTGTTCCTGACATTGGCTGTTCCTCGGGACACCTCAGGCTATCGCTCCAGTGGGGAAGAGACGTGCACACAGTAAATCAACACCGTCACCAACGTTGCCCACAGATCTGTTCCAGCAGGCTTCAGACTTTGCGTACTCTTGCCTCTCCTACTCATTCTCTCCAGAGTGGACCACAGTCCACTTTCTGTTTGTCTCTTTCTTTAACATATTGGCATTAAATAATTATTCCAAAGCCTAAATATGTTGTAATTTTTGGGGTTAAATTGGCAGTGCGTCAAGACACTTTAGAATACAAAAGGTTGCAGTTTCTGTATGACCAGTGAGCTACATTGGCATTTGGATGCTGGTATGACGCTTTATGCAGCTGGTGTGTACTCTGAAAAGCATTCGCAGCCTGACTGAGAGTAATGGTTGGCTCTTTTGGCTCAGTTTCCCTTTTGTGTGGAATTGGCCAAAACAATGGAAAAATCCCTTTTGGGGGAGAAGAGTCAAATTTCTCTCTCTGAACCGCAAATATTTAAGTATTTAATGGTGCTCTATGCTTGGACATGAATTCAGCGAAATCAGGACGAAAAAAAAACTAGGGAACTGTGAATACCTTTTTTGTAAAGCATATAGGCGAAAGAGTAATGCACACACCTGCACATAGATAGTGTTGATATACCAACAATGAAATGAAGCAATAACGAGTTAATAAGATTGATTTAAAAAAAACGTTACTAAATTAGAGATGTGCAGAGATTATAGACGAGTCATACAGCAACCAATTTGGCTTGGCTCAACTTTTGCTGAAGCACTTTCCAACATTGTCGAGACAGACAAATTACATATGTCCAATTGCACATGCTGGCTAGATGACATCGTGGTCCGCAGCTGGTACCATTGTGTTTTTTCACAAGTAGTGTTGGGGAGGATGGATATTTATGACGATTTCCTGGCGCTGGGACTGAAAGTCGCTCACCCAGCGTTGTTTTCTGTTCCTGTTCCTTCCATGTTGTGTGCACGTTATTTTCTCTTTCACTTGTCTCAAACACTAGGCATTTTAATGTAAAAAAAATCCAACAACAACTACTAACTAAGAGCAGAGCAAGAATTTTCAAAATTCATCCAAACGGCTGAAACTGTGAAAATAACACTGCTATCTTATAATCTAACACATTGTGCGTTGTTTTGCGTCAGCCATCTTTGTTTTTGTGCCACTGTTTGGTAGCTGTGCAGGCCTTCGCGTTTTGATTAATGTATATTGCTCCCAAACCTGTTTTCATTATACCACAAGTCCCGTTTTAAGAATCACCCAACACCCTGAAAATGTCACCCAATATATCTCACTTGTAGAAGGACGTATGTGTCTTCTAGAGCCTACGTCAATACAGTGTTCTGCACCAGAGTCAAGTCAAGAGTCACCTCTTTCACTTTGTTAAATACTTGTTATATATATATATATATATATATATATATATATATATATATATATATATATATATATATATATATATATATGTGTACTATGTTTAGTTGTAAAAAAACGGATTAAATGGTTGTCAGATTTCAGTCTAAATTTACTTTAAAGAAAAAAGCTGAGCACAACAGCTGTATTTAGCTGTGTCCTATAGCCACTTGGCTCCTGCCTAGTTTAGATTATCACCCCTCGTAAAGCGCAGCCATGGTTAATTACGCGGAAAGGGAATCCGTGACTTGTGCAGCTTTGGGCAAAAAAGAAATGCACACATGCAAAGCCGCACTGGGGCTAAATTTATTCGTAAAACGTGCAAGCGACAAGACGCAAACTCCCTAATGCATACACACTCACACACACACACACACACACACACACACACACACACACACACACACACACACACACACACACACACACACACACACGTATTTACATACATTTTGGGGCCGACACATGGTCGAGGACCACACAAGAAGGAGCAGCCTCTTTGAAAATAGCAGCCGGGTGCTGCACAGCGGGGCTGAGGCCGCGCTGCGTCTACACAGTAGAGTCTTATGGAGGCTCGCATCCCACCTGGCTGCAGTGGTTGCTAAGTGCAGTCGGAGAGCCGCGATGATAAACAACAAAAAAAGCCTCAGTGGGAGTCCTGCGTAAGGATGCTGTGAGAAGATATCAGTGCTGTAAACTGGGCAGATTCCAGGCTTAATTAATGTATTATGGGGTCCCGATCATTGCTCTGTTGTGAAACATACTCAAATATCGCTTTATCAGTGACTAAATGTGAAAGAAAACTATTAAAACATTGCAAATTAAGTAAAATGTCCATGGCTTCCACAGTTGCAGTGTCTTATCATCCCAGCAATAATTTATATTTATACCAAAAGACCAGAGAGAGAGAACACGTGGATGGATTTTCAGTTTGGTTCAGTTTGTCTTAAGCCTGTCTTAGTAATTTGTGATCTCCGCATTAAAAAAACGTATCATTTCATTTAAATAAACATCCTTCGCTAAATTGCATATTAATATATCACGTGATGATTTAAACATGAAAAAAAAATATATATATTTCCTGTTTAAACACCCATCGTACCAGGTTAGTACATTTAGGCCTGTTTGATACTACAGCCGTTAAACTAAATTACAGACAAACTTAAGGGCACTGCCCTTTGAAGCCCGACTTGGACTATTGCGTCATCTGTTACATTCATGCTCAGTATAATTGGTTTACTGATGCATCATCAGTAGCCACTTTTATACAACAGCCGAGGAGACACTTCTAACAAACGCTCCGTTGATAACGCCAGCGCTGCTCGCCCCTCAAACAGGAGAGCATTTGTATGCTCAGTATAAACATTTCTTGTCAATTCCCAGAAATAAGATAGTAATAATGTCCCCGACAGAATAAATAGAAGAAAAAAAAAAGAAAAAAACTCCGTAACGTAACTACAATTTAAAAATGTATGTAAAAAAATAAATAAAACAGCTGTTCTATTACATTCGTGAAAGCACACCATTTGAAAGCTTGGATTTCTTAGTGCAAATTAAATTTCAATTATGTTTTTTTATGTGAAAACAACAAGTCAACGTTGATGTTTTGGATAACGACATGTGAGGATCTGTTTCTTAACCCAACTTAGTAGTTTTGTGGCCTAAACATAACTGAGTTTCCTGTGAAGATGGAAGAGTTACTACTACACACACACAGACACACACACACACACCATTATCAAGACACCGACATGCAACAACCACCGCTCAGCCTACAAGAGGAAAGCAGCAGATGAAGTGAAAGCTCGGCAGTGGTGAAAACCAGTGCTTTTTGCCGCAGGTTGAAACAATAAGAAAGAACCACACAGAGTCAGGAGGCTCTCTGGCGTCTGGTGACCAAAAGTTGTTCAGCCCAAAGAATGTACCAACCCCATTTTTTACTATTGAAGTTACAAGGCTAAGGAGGGCAAATCAGGGATATATATTCCAGCTTCCAGACCTCAACATCCATCCCTGCAATCAAACACCGTGCTCTCTCTCTCTCTCTCTCTCTCTCTTTCACCTGAAACAAGAGCAACATTCACAAATTCCTCAACTCAGGCCGCCAATCATAAAGTTATAGAATGATCACCCAACCCCCCCCCCCCCCCCCCCCGCCAGTGATTATTAAGAATTCCTCCGCTGCACCACAAGCGCTCCCCTGTTCCTGTCGACGCCCACGCGGTGACGGTGCGAGTCACAAATCTTCCCGAGAGGCCAAACGAGTCCTAAAAATACATAATCTTTGAAAAAAAAAAAGCCTTGTGAAATCAGGAGGTCCCAGAAGTCAGGGAGGGTGCTGATATGCTGGTTAGGAGAGCGAGAAAGTCCTGTCTGATAACAGCTGACTGATGAACCCTAATGATACAGTTTTACACTTTTACTAGTGTTGTCCTCTCCGACCGACGGGACAACTTCACTTCTTTCAATCATTTTATTATAAGTGTTTACAATTTACACATTACCTCACATTACTAGACAACAAAAAAACAACAACAGCATGTACAACATGCTCGCTACACAGGAATCCAGACACATCGATAACCAATGCTAAAAAGAAAAAAAAGGCTACAACAGAATTACAGAACAGGAACCCCTCTATTATGTCTGTGAAAACCATTAAATCATAATAAACAAAATATTGCTGACCCATTCCTAGACAGAGACACTTGTGTCCCAAGGTTGCAACGCCTCTACGTATGGTTTCGGAAATAGTCCTCCCCAATAATACTGTTACCCTTCTAAAAAATAATGTGAGCTGGATTGTTGGCATCTTTCTTTTTAGAACCGCAAAAAGACGTCTTTTTAAACCACATCCTCAAAAAAGTGATGTTTTAAGAGTACAGACATCGGCATGCACGGCATATTGAGGAGACAACGGTCAATTTAAATGCTTGAGCTTGGCCCACTCTTTTCCATCTGACAAACAAGTCTTCATTCATACTCTTTTCACTGGACATCGTCTACTCCTGGTGAAGCGGCGCCTCTAAAATTGTGTTAATTGGTTCACAAATAACACCTGAGCACCTAACGAGTGTTAAGAAATTAAATTTTTTTGGGTTTTTTTTTTTCATCGTCGGTCATTTTATTTTTGAGTTGAGGAAAAAATATGTCAGACAAAATATGATTACAATACAGTATTTTTTAAATGCTACACTGTCTTTGCTTTACAATGTGAAATACCAACGTTGATGTATGCCTGCTTTCCTTATTACTGGTTCAAAACCCACAAAATCGTCCCAATATCAGAACAAGGCAAAAGGAAAAAAGGGTTCAACCTAAAGCAAGACCAATATTATTACTGGCTAAAGTCAAAGGCTTTAGCCGCCCTGATCATTTTTCATGTTTTACTGGAAAGGGAAAGGATCTTGACTCCATTGTTAGGGTTGAAAAAATAGAGGACAATAAGCTTCACTTCCTCCATCAGCAGCATTACAAGGCACCAATAATAAAGCGGTCAAAGGTGCTGTAATGTCCAAAGTTTATTCATGACAAACAACGACAAACGGAGAGACCAAACAAAAGAGCATTAAAGAGAAAATATACAGCCAAGAAAAAGGTGTGAGATCCAGATGTTGTAAAATTACACAGATACAAAATGAGAACACATTTAACACTACACGGCTTATCTGTTGGTCCCGGTTCCCAGTTTATATAAGTTACTAAACTGTGTAACACTTTGTGGGCGGGTGTCATCAGCCAGAACATGACCAAAAATAAAAACTGTACATCATCAGGCGAGTTTACACATTACAGTACACGTTTTGTGTAACTCTGTGGGGGTTAAGCTTGGGCTGTGCGAGTTAATGCAAGCCAGAATGAGGGAGTTTCAGAGCAGTGAGAGTGAGGTTACTCCAGTCCGGAGACTTGGGCTGGTGCCAGCTCTCCTGACCCAGAACATTGTGTACCGTAGTGAAGGCATGCAGGCAACAGCCATTGTCTTCATACACTCGTACTCAACACAAACACACACATTACTTGTTCCTCTTTGTGACAACCAACGATTTATTTTGGAGTCGAATCCTGTTTCCTTAACCCTAAACCCTGAACTGAACTCCAGTCCAGTCTCAAACACGATCCTATAATCCGATGTCAAAGCCTTAAAACAAGAAATGAACAAAACCCCAGTTGTAACTTCAAAGAAAACATCTCCATGAAATGACTTTGTTAATTCTCTTTTCTTCACACTTTCCTTTTGTCTTAAATACTATTCATATTTAAAGTGATTGAATGTAATATAATTCCCAACTAGCTGTTCAGATACCTTTATCTTGCAATAAACTCACTAGAATGATGTTAGGTCTGCTAACGTGGAGGTTAATCCCACAGCAAATATCATCACACGGTCACTTACACATGAGTGACGTGTTTTCATGTATTTATTATTAAATCCATTGAAGTTGAATATTCTAGGCTATAGAATTAGGAATTTAATCAATTTATTTAGTATAACCCAAAATTACAAACAACACATTTGCCTCATTACATCCTCTGTCACATCGAAACAGGAAAAACTCGGCCCTGAAAAAAGGAAGAAACCTTCGGGAGAGCAACAGAGGAGGATCGACTCCATCGGGATGGACAGAAGTGCAATAGATGTGTACAGAATGCTTTCAATGCATATGACAGAAATGATTCATATGAGAGTAGTCATGAACAAGTTACGACAATCAAAAATAACAGCAGCAGTGGATGTTGTAGAATTTAAATGAAAATGTGAGCAGTAATGGTGGAAAAAATGGTCCAGATATAACCACGATGGAAACCTGTGAGGCGAGAAATTGGTATTGACTGCAGTGATTGAGGATAAACTAATTTAAATATATCAGGAAGCAGTGTCCTCTGTTTTATTATGCAAGCAATGCTTTCAAAATAAGAATAACCTTTTGCATATACACAGGTTTACAGTAGCCAGTTCTCCAATTGACCCTTCGCTAAGCCCCTCCCCTGAACAACCACCGTCAAATTATACGCTAGCGACCTTAACTAGGAATTATCTCCTTTGGAAAATCTTTCCCTGATATTGTTAAAAACGGCACGTTGGCATGGCGGGTCCAGTAAACGTAGGGGAGGGGCTTAGCGAACAGTCAATTACACACGTAACCTAGTTTCTCTCAGTAACCCTTCGAGACTAAGCAATGTGAGAGGACATTTGCTGAAATATTAACCTTTTAATTTTCTTAATGTTCGTCCCATTTTGTGTGCGTATTACAGTTGTACAGGTGTATTACAGTTTTCAAAATGAAAGTTAAGTAAATATGTGTAATGTTGTAGCACAACGCGGATGAATTTCATGACAGAATGAGTAGCTTTCAGTGCTGCCATTTGCTTCCTTCAAAGTTTCTGTCACTGTCTCTTCATAACATATTTACTCTGCTTTTCCCCAGTAGGTTGTAAATATGGACCCAAATGCTAACACACAGTGCATTCCAGTCTCCCTCTCTTCCTTTCTCTCTCTCACACACACACACACACACACACACTTACACACACGCACACACACACACACACACACACACACACACGTATACACACATAAACAAGACTAAACTTCAACACAGTTTGGAACTAAGCTGACAGTTTTACACACATATCTTCCACTAATATGTTCTCGGCCTGGATTTACAAACAGCTCAATTTATCTGTGGTTAGCTTTAACCGTTAGCCACAGCCCCCACCTCCCAAGAGAATGAATAGGCAGGCGTGGACACAGGCATCCCCTTGTCTCTATCTGGCAGACCCCACACCACACACACAGAGAGCTGCACACAGGGTACGCTACGCTAAGTATAGCTGTGCAGGCTAACCACACATCGAGATGGAGGTTTGGCTCCGAGACAGCTCGAGCTGCCAGGCTAGCTTTGCCCCCGCTTTTAGAAGTGTCCGTCACACATAAACACACAATCACACTGGGGCTTGAGCTATTTTGAGAGGCACAGGAACATAAGTGCACAAGCTGCCCAAGATGCTTGCCTGAATTTGCACGGGCAAAGTATGCAGCCCATGCACACAAAGTAAATACACCAACCCAAAAAGCAGACATCGGGCAGACGCAGACTCACACGGCACACACAAACGCATATTTACACTTGATAAACACCAGGTAGCTGAGATCAACCATCTTTACAGCTCTTTTTTTTTTTACCTGAGCTCAACAGTGCTTTTATAGCAGGACCTTAAAAATACTCGAGTGGTAGCCGCAAGAGACTCCCCGTGTCTCCTCAGAGCGTCGGTACTTTATTTTGATAGGCTGAGCAACGTGGTGTGAGAAAAAGAGCCAATGAGACAACCAGTGTTGAGCAAGTTACATTTAATACATTACAGTCTTAAATAGCACGGCCCTGTCAGTGTTGGCTTAAAACAACTCCAAACCCACTTGTCACATATTCTGCACAGGAATAGAAAGCAAGTAGCATTTGCCCTGATGAATGCTCACAGGCCTGCAGGATTCACACATTCTAACAGTGAAAGAAACCAGGCGATTCCTGAATGTAACCCTATATCATCCTATTTAGAGTAGACCATAATGCAAGGCATGCTTTAAGGCGTGGCTACCTTGTGATTGACAGGTCCCTATCGCGGCGTTGTCTGGGAGTTGTATGTGTGTTTTCATCTTCCAACTTTTTAGCTTTTCACAGTGAGTTTTCAGTTCATGAAAGTTGATTATAACCTTTTTAGTTGTTAATTATACCCTTTTTAGTTTTAATTAGCTCCACCCTCTTCACATCTGGTTGTTAAAAGGCCAAGTTCCGGACTAAAGGCTTTCAAAATGGCAGGGGGGGTGACGTCACAGCGACTCCGTCCACTTCTTAGATACACTTTATGGCTAACATAAGACAGCAGAGTAGCCGAATCACTTGTTTCGGTAACACAGTGTCGCGGGTATTAGTAACTGTAATATCTTGATTTTAAAATGTATCCAATGTTACTTTAAAAAGCTAGAGGAGAAAACCGGAAGTTAAAAGAAGAACTTCGTTTTTTTTTGGTAGCGACAAAAATGTCTGTACTTGTTTAGTATTGCTAACCGATCACGCACGATTAAGCAGTGAGTGGTGTTTTTTTTTTTTTTTTTTTCATTAGTGCTGGTTTCTTTACACAGAGGAACCTTTTACTTTTCAACACAGCACATCCGTGTCACTTAAAGGCCTGCGAAGCACCATTAATAATGTCATGACCCCAGACAACAGTGAAAACAAATGAGACACTGTGCTCCTGTGCAGCTGTGGATCAGAGGTATACAACCCCACTGAGGACTGTAACTCAGCTAAAATCAGTGGACAATCAAATAATTACAATCACAGTTGCCTTTCTATCGAATTAAACAACCAGCGTCTGCAATTTAAAACCTACTCAAGTAAAACGTGACCACCCCAACAAGGACCTCAGTTATCTGGCAACGCGCCCCCGCCCCCGGCCCAGGCCCGACCCCACTGCCACGGTAATAACTTCCCAAAGCAGACAGGGGACCCCTAAATAGCAGCACTCAGACGACCACGGGTGGGCAGACATCTACCCGCGGCGCAGCCACTGTTCCATAGTCTGCAGATTCATATATGCACACATATAGCCCCCCAGCCGAGCGCATACCCAAGTGATTAGGTTTGGGCTAATGAGTAGCCTTCAGTAAACCAGTGGCTCCTGTAGGCTCCTGGTTAAACCAAACCACTGCTCCCCGTCCTCTGGGATCTCCCACCTATCGAAAGATATTACAACTCAAAGAATATTAAGGTTGAAGTAAATGTTTAACCCCTTTGTAAACATCTATAAAGTTGTTCCTCTCCTCTCCGATCTTGTTGACTTTACCCATCACTAAGGCAACCTGGACGTACTCCTCTCAGAAAAGGTCAGAGGTCCCAAAATAAACACTCCAACACTCTTAAAATAATAGCTGCTTGTTCTCAACCCAAGGGGAGTAGAGCCATACATGACCAGAATTGCAATTAGAAATGTCCAAGGGTCAAAAGAAAGGCATTTGGACTGAGCCAGATGGGAAAAAGAATTAATGGATAACTAATCGGTATTTTTTAGAATAATCCAGTAGGCGGTATAACTGCGGTGACCCGTGAACCAGTTTCGTGTCACATTATGCACCAAAACATCAACATTCATGGAGTTTGTGGATCCAGTCAATGCCTTGAATTCACATTTACGATACCCAAATAAGTTACACTAACTGCGTTACACTAAGCATGACGCCTACAACTCCCACTAATAATGTGTCAAATTAAAACATTTGATTTAATTGTAAACAAAATCATCACACTACTACTACTACTACAAGACGGTTTTGTGAAAAATGTAATTTCATCAAAACACTGGAGATACAACAACAAAAAGCCAAGTTTTATCTGTATAAAGACTTTTATTGTATATGGACCGCATTTGTATAGCACTATTTTTACCTTACTAGACTAAGTTCTTAACAATTTCCCCTTCATTACCCATTATAAACATTCAAACAGCCCATCGGGAGCAGCTTGGGGCTCAAGGATACTTCAACATGCGGATTGATTGCCAATCTTGTCGTTAAAGGACGACTTGTTCTACCAACTAAAGCTGACAGAGCAGCAAACTGTTGTTAGTGCATTGAAAGTAAGCATAAATTATGAGGGGAATGAAGAAACCTTTCATGTATCTCTGGTTTGCACTTAAGAAGTGTGAACCTGTAAAAAAAGTACATTGCAAATAGCATTTCTATATCAACTGTGTCCAATATGCACTACAGCACAGACTTTTTATTGCAACTCATTTCAGGTCCCTTTCATTTAAAGTAGTAGATTTAAAACTTGGATGAAGAGAACCAACCAAACCAGGCAAACGATTTCTTCTATTTTTCAGTGGGAAATTTAAAAAAAATTATATCCTATAATCAGCTCAGGCAGGTAGTTTCCAATACCAGGAGCCACTTGGTGTTTTTCGTTCTTGGAATCCGATTGTGTGGGAACTCGCACAGTTGCGATCTCATTTCAGCGCCCACGAATTCGCCTGTCACAACACGTTTGCACGAGGGAGTGAGTGCTTCCTTTGACACAGTACATGTTTAGATATGCAGAAGGGAGAGCACACTTGTTAGTCTATCGGTTACATTTGAAATATTTTTATCTGCAGTATTTGGCCGCGGTTCCCAATCCTGACCAGAGGAAACGCGTGACGCCGTATCTTCTGTTCACTGTTGGGAGGAGGACCGCGTCCATGTTTTTGAGTGTCCATCTAACGGTAGATTGTTTGGGCGATCCTCTTCATATAAATCTATTTAAAGGTAAATGCCAGGATATTTACAAATACATTGTTTTCTTCTATTCTATTCCTTCCCCTTGCTTATTAACATTCCTACTTTTTAATGGTAACTTTGTGTTGTGCGTGTTGGCATTACAATCTTCAATCCCATACCACCATACATTTTACAAAAAACATGTCCCACCATTTTCCATTGTATAAAACCTGCGTCAAAACAATAAACATTAAACAAGTGGATGGCTAGGCAGCTCATTTTTAAATACTGAATGTTTACATCAATTATTTGAACCCACATAGTACATTTTTATTGTATTCATGTTATATATTGTCGTCCAATATCACAAATTACAAATGTCAGCCCAGTTAGCAGTAACAAATGTTGGCATTGTACATTTCTGCAAACAACAGATATTCTGAATGTGAACTTTCTTTTTTTTTAAGTGGATGTTGTTTTCATTTCGGCAGAGCAAACAAGATGTAACAACGATCGACGCACAGAACAAGTTTCATAGTACATCGAAGGTTATGTGGTACAAGAACGAGGTCAATCCCAGTAGACTTGAGTTTACATTGGTTACGTGGGTGGTTCTTGTTTATTTCTGCTTATTACGTTGTTACGGTTGCCACTTTACGTTGTTTCCTTATTATTTGAACACAACCGTCTCTTTTCTAAGCTTAACCAAGTTGTTTTGTTGCCTAAATCTAATTGTTTCACACCGTAAACCACGTTGGCATGGAAAGTTTCTGTAGGCTGATACAGGTATTTTTTGCTTCATAAACGTCTTCATTTAAGGTATGCAGTAGTTTGCAAAAAACGTACAATGCAAAATGTAAAATGCATGTTTAAACTGAGGCTCTCAGCCTGGGGGGTCGGGTCCCCCGAGTCACCAGATGGTTAAAGGGATAAAAGAAAAAGACGTGGCACAGAAAACGGTTACTTACTTTCTTTCAAATAATCTTTTTTTTCTTCATTAGAAATATTGAATACATTCATATCTTCTCACCTCTAAACTTAAAATATGTAAAGGGTTAGGTCTAGGCCTCCACAAATCCTTCTAACAACACAGACTTGAAAAACCACAGCTCACACTAAGGCCACGACCTGTGATGAGGGGTCACAAGTAGACTTTGTTTCATTTCAAGGGGTCGCAAGACAAAAAGGTTGAGAACTGCTGGTCTTAAACATGCCACGCACACAAGAACCAAGACTGCAGGTATGTCCAACAGACGCTAAAATAATGAACTCGACTAAATGTTTTTGCCCGCGGGAAAATCTAAAATACTCTGCCTCAAGATAATTATGATGACGATAATTAGTTCACACTGAAAATTGTGACTTGAGCTCTGTAAATCTTTCATCTGTTCATCTGCGACTGCGTAACACATCTCAGCCTCCTAAAGTGATCTGTGGGTGAAGTCAGAGGACAATCGGCTCACTGTTTTCCCCTGCTGGAGCTTTATGAGTGAATCATGCAGCATCCAGACGTCCAGACATGCCTCCCCACAGGCCCCCAGGGTAAAGGTCAGCCTGCTGATGAAGGGGTGGGGTAGGCTGGGTTGAGGATGGGACATGTGTGTGTGTGTGTGTGTGTGTGTCGGAGTCATTCTCCAGGTGTGTGTGTGTGTGTGTGTGTGAGAGAGGATTTAGGGGCTGGCTTCTGTGTCAGTCAGTAGCTGGTACAGTGTGAGAAACTTTGTGTCAGCTTCGTACATCACTTTTTCTGCGCTTTACATTAAGGTTACGCTGTTACTTTAAAGTGGTTTATTTTAAATCACTATTTTTTTTTTTGGAGTAGATGAAGTTAATATGCAGAAAGTGAGTAGAATTTTGAGGACATCGTTTAAACATATCAGAGAATTATTTGCACGGTTGGTGTCAAAGTTGTTTTTTTCTGACAGTAAGTTATGCACGCATGCTTGCAGCTGCAACTTTTTATCAACAAAATGCATTTTCTACTGATGATTCAAATGGAAGGGTATCACCTATGTCTATTTAAGCTGTGTTGGTGCTTCAACTTGAAGCGGATTACACCACGATCACGTAGCCGGTTCGTTATCTGGTCATACCGACATAAGTTCCCAAATCTAGACCTCTCTGAAGTTAGTAGGACACCTGGCGGACATCCAATCACTCCAAGAACAATTCATCCAATCAGCCCCCCTTACACACACACACACACAAACACACACTGTGTCTACACCATGTTGAAGACACACACACAAAGCTGTGTGTGTGTGTGTGTGTGTGTGTTGCAATCGCCTCGAAGCTCCGCTCTGGCTTTAGGGCATCGAGCCAACGAAACCTTCCGTCTACACTGTTACTTCTGCACCACTTCTGCTGCGAAAGTCCAGATAACATCCATCACTCCACTGAACAGGGAGCGGGGTGAGTGTGGGGGCAGATAGAGCGTAGGAGAGCATCATTTGTAACAGATACCGAGAGAGTGAGAGTCAAGGACGGACACGGTGGGAGAGGGAAGATGCATTCGTATGGCCCCAAAAACACGTCTCCTTAAAGTTGATGAAATGAGCACGGTGTGTCACGTGCAGATTGCATTTCGTCAACACAAATGATGCGACGATTACGATCCGCTGCCAGGTTAGAGGATCGTAATCGTCACATCATTCGTCGACCCACATTAGATATGCCTCCTTGGTGTTGGCTCGCAAAACAACTTTGAGTAAGGATTAATGGTCACGTTATAAAAGAGATGCTTAAATTCCACCCGTGTATTGACACGAGGGGAAACTTTTGACTTAATAGGAAGATCTTTCCACCAACCTACAGACACTTAAGGGCCAGTCTAGCACGCCCCCCCCCCCCCCCCCCCCCCCCCCCCCCCCCACACACACACACATCCAACATCAGAAGCTGCGTTTGGCGTTTTATTACCGAAACCGGCTACCGCACCCCCAGTTGGCCAGCTATGCGAGGTGTGGAAATAGGACATAAACCTTTTCCTTAAGCCCTCCGTTTACATTCCTTACACAACTATTTCAACTATTACGTGAACAACCGACTGTCTGAAAACATTCAGCGTTTTTTTCGACCTCGTTCAAGTGATTTCGCATCTCCTTCCCTCTTCATGGTGGCCGCCGTTTCCCCGTCTACGTGCGTGGCTGTTCAGATTAGGTGTTCGCGGTTCGAACAACGCATCGCATGAACCACTTCTTTCATAGCTGAACCTGACATTTTAATTCAATCTGTGAAAAGTTCATCATCTTAATTGACATTTTTAAGATTACATTTTTGTTTTATCCACTCCTTAACCGAGAGAACACACACTCTTTCTTACACTTTTTGATACTGTATCCATAATTACAATGGCCCGAGGGACATTCAGCCCATTTGTGTCACCTTGTTGAGGACTAGGACATTGCAGCCTTGACTAAGGACCAAGGTCATACACTGTCACACCAGAGGAGAGGAGGACGGTCCACTCAATGTGAAGCAAGGCGGAGAGAAAGACAAGAGTTAGTTAGCCTCACCGCTTTTAAAAGGATGTTAAAAAAAAAAAAGAGGGAAGCAGCCGCCCTGTATTGTGCCTTTAAACAAAAGTCCTTTAGGGTGGCACCACCCAAGAGCTCAAAGATCAGGCCAAACATCCACAGGTGTGTGTGTGTGTGTGTGTGTGTGTGTTGGTGCCTGCTGGAAATTGTGTGATACATGTAACCACAGTTTGTAGTTTAACCTTCCATATATATTCAGCGGGCCTCTTTCCACCACCTACTCTCTGATGTATAGCCGATTAGACTGCAGCCACACTTCCGTCTCCGTCCACTCTGACCTGCCAAAAGGTGCTAATTATAGGCCAACCTTGACAGTGCTGCCTCATTGTCAACTGCAGCCCTCCTACTCACTGTGCAGGACCCAGTCATTATAGAAGTAACTATCACTCTGGGTCAAAGGCACCCTCTTCTGTCTCTGACATTCTTCAACCGGTAGACTCCCGAGAGCGGAAAGAGAGTGGGCGAGGGGCCTTTTAAAGGAATCAAGTGACGCATTTAGAAAACGTACCGATTTGCTTCCTCGCTCGCTTTGCTGGAACAATTTATTTGGCGAACAACAGGCGGAGTGACTTCCCAGAGTCTCATAATGTCTTTGTCTGTGTAAACAAACTATTTAGAACGTGTTAATGAGTTAATTAGAGGTGTTAGTCGACAATTGTGTTGTGTCTGCAGACAGCCAGGCTACCTGCCTCCACCTGCTTCCATTCTTTATGGTTATAGAGTTATTAGTTGGGAGTGAACGGAGCCGTTCCATGTCGTGTTTACATTGCCGGCTTCATTTTAGCGGCCTGAGTGTCTGGCATGAAAGCTGGCTTGTTTTCTTACCTCAGAATCAAAGAGCCATCATGAAAGAGATGCTTCCAGACTCATGGATTTGTGTTCAAAGACATAAGGGGGATATCCACCACACCAAAGGGTAAAACTAGGGATTCCTTGAGTTTTAAAACAACTTTGTAGCCTGGCACACAGACATGTGCCATTTTCTCACTATTTAATATAAAGAGGCAGTTCCAAGACCTTCAAACTGAGTTTCTCCATTGGGGATTAATAACGTTTTCTAATCTAATCCTCGCTGCATTCGGAAATAAACAGGTCCAACTTCACACGTGTCAGAAGACAAGCATCAAATCAATATTTTAAAAAGGAGAAAGGAAAGGAGAGGAGCGCGACGACCAAACCAGGACTCCTCCATCCATGTTGCTCTTGCCAGACTGGCATCAGTCGGCCTTGTTCGGCACCACATGATGACTAAACTCAAATCAAAGTGCCACTGATCACATGCAGCTCGCCACATCTGTCTGAAGACTCCCCAACTAACTGTAGACCACTGGAGCCGGAGTGGAGCCCTCCCCAGACAGCTGCCCTGGGGCAAGTGTGCTTCATGTTCCACCAGCCTCCACCAAACAGTAATTTAGTTTCTTTGAGGTCGCTTCGACAGACTAACATAAAAGACAGACGGGGTATCAAAGGGCATTTAGAGTTGTTTCTTTTCTGTGACATGACAACAGGGAAGATCTTTTAAAATATGTCATTATGTCGAAATATGAATATACAAGTAGTGCTTCCTTCAACGGGCTTAAAAGGTTTGGGGAAAGCAATTCACAAACATTTCCATCAAAAGAGCTTTTTGTGCATGAAACATTTGTTCAAATGAAAAGGTGTATAAGGTTTCCGTGTGTTTCACTTAGATTACTGTCTACTCGGTGATACGCTGTTACGAAAACATTTGCTTTGAATCAAGGGGCCACTAAAACAGTAGTTGTAAACTGCTAGCATCACTCAACCTTTGTGCCCCTTTCATTAAAATCATTTGCTGAATTTAGGCTATAAAAGCAAATGCAGCAATTGCTGGCATGAGGCTTCAATTAGAGTTACGACGAGCGGTGGGGGCCACGCGGGGGATTTTCCAGATCTGTGTGTGTGTGTGTGTGTGTGTGTGTGTGTTCGGCATACACTCAAAAGCGGATGTGTGGCAATATGCTTCCCATGATTTGACATGTCCTCAAAACACCTGTGACAGACAGTTGGAGAAATATGATTAATCTCTTCTGATAAGGACAAATGGTCGTGTAGCAGCTTGATCTTCTGTTATTTTTCAGCTGCAGACGACCTGTGAGTGGAAGCTTCAGGCTGTTTTAACTTTCATTAGCAACTATGTTTATATGGAAAGTAATCCTAATGAGCATGTAAATGTGCCTTTGGTAAATATTGGGTAAAACATCATGATTGTTTGACATGCCATCCACCCTGATGACCGTTTTAGCCTCTGGATTGAATATTAAACAGAAAACCGTAACACGTTTTCTCTGCAAAGGAAGCGCTGCATGCTTGCGCAATGCTCATCCATGCGAAGCGCCTTTGCTGTCCGCATAAGATTACTCAAAAATGTAGTTTCCACTCAAAAGCGTCATCTGAATTCAGTTGATCTATATCGTGCAATTTCAGATCAAAATGCCTTCGTTGAAGGTTTAAAACACTAGTCTGGCTATTTTCTCCACAGGAAGATGGTGCGAAAACCGTATTTTTGTTGTTGTTGCTGTATCATCTCGACTATACCACATGGTTGAAATCAGTAAAATACATGGTTATGGTGACAGTAATGAAAAAGGGCAATATTTACTGCAGATTTGGGATGATCCCGCTTGCGGTTTTCTTTTCCTGAACTTGGTTCTGGTCTTAGCATGAGAGCATTCAGCCTTTGGCATTTAGCATTTAAGAAATCATGTGCACGTCAACTACAATCCTGAATGTTGAAGTCATTGGAAATGAGATATCCTAAAGTACCCGTGGGATTAAAAAAACAAAACATTGTCATACAAAGTGGGAAGGGAGTTGTATGTAAGTTCAAAGCTTCGAGCCGAAGGAATCCCACCTGAGTAAGTAAATCAGGAGTGTCACACGTCTGATGTGATGCAATGTACAATTTAACAATCCTCTCATATTAGGAGCAGCTCTATCACCTGAAGCCCAACAAGAATAAACACGGTCCGGGACTCCTGTTGACTCCAGGATCTTGAATCACATCCAACATACACGGGATGCCGAAGAGCGACTGAAGAAGACGAAGAAGGGGAGATTTACAGAAAAGTGATGAATGAGATAAGACAGATCAAGATAAGTATGTTTATGTTATGCTATTTGAGTAGAGATAGACATCTAAAACACAAACAACTAAACAAATAGTCCGACATGTAGCTTTACATAGCTAAATGTTTGTTTTATGCTATATTAATGCTCTGAATATCACATTTAGTATACGCCACTTTTCCCAAAACCAAACTAAGTGGGTTTGTGTTCTCAACCTAACTTAGTATTTCGCCATCTTTTCCTCAACCTAACCAAGTAGTTTTGTTGCCCAGGATTTGAATGAAAGGGAGACACACAAGTTGACAGGCAGGCCCATAATTCACTCATCAGCGGAGTTCTTTGATGATAAATTCACCCGGGGGGGAACACTGGTGTCTTTTATTGTCTATATATTAGTTTGATGTGAGTCATGAATTAGTTTTCTTTTTGGCGAAACAGAAATAGAGATTGAGAGATAAGTAATGTGTGTGTCTGTGTATAAATATATATATATATATATATATATATATATATATATATATATATATATATGCATATATATATATATAAATATATATATGCATATATATATAAATATATATAGGACAAGTAGGTTGAACGAGATAGGTCAATGAGATGAAGAAAAGAAATGCTGGACGAGGAAATGAAGTTTGACTGCAGTATAATTGCAACACATCAAAGAAATAACCCGAGGTGTTTGATAACCGGTTTTGTGATGGGACTTTTTTTTTTATTCACTCTATAAAAAAATAAATTTTCGCCAGTGCCAGTTAGTGAGTCACTCTCCACCAACAGTTGAAGACGTCTGTTCCCCCGAGAACAACTGTAACTACGACGATGAATAATAAAGAAAACATCTGCACGAAAAAATCCGTCTCTACATTTTACTTTCTGTATCCTTGTATTCATGTGATGCGGGTATTCAGTCAGAAAACAGGAATCTGGTGTCATTATGAAACAACGGGACATAAAGGTCAAGGGTCTTTGACCTAACAATATCTGATACATGATGCAATCCAGATCAGTTTACAAAAGTACATAATCTGTATGATTTTTTTTAAAAAGCAGGCACTGGTATACATGGATGTACTACTGAACTGACCATATCTCTCAAAAAGATGCATTACAACCAGGAAAAGACCCCAAATGACTACAAAGAAAGATACAATTACAGCAAAGAGACTCAAAGAGACTCTCAACGACTATGAAATGGGGCAAAAGTAAAAAGAAAAGAAAAAAAAGAGTCAGGCAAAACCACCACAGAGAAAGAAATACTACAAACTACAAAAAGATTAATAGAATTAGACAGAGAAAAACTAAAAAGAGACACACACCCTCATACAGGTGCATAACGACTACAAAGAGACTTAAATCCCAGTTGCAGAGGTATTTGTCTTGTCTGTACCCAGGGGCCCATTGTCTCATAATACGCCCCTCATCTTATCATCAATGTGTGTTGTACTGTGCATTCCAGGATTTCGTAAAAAAAATTTTTTTACACTGTGAAATCCTCCCCGACAAACCCACAGAGAACTTCTAATACACATGGACACAATTATACCTTTTTTTGGTCAAATCTCATAAATCAAAACGAGTTAAAGTGAAGTATCCACACATTTATAAACCAAGCAGTATATTGATTTGCTGTCTGACGGAGCAATGCATGAATTAAACAGGGTCACTTTTACTGTGTTATTAATTCAAGACATGAAAGATATGCACAAATGACTAATTTTGGGTCATTTACATGAAAAATCACCCGTGCTATTTTTTTTACCAAGTTGTCAGGCATTCGAACCGCCTGCAGTCAGTGTGGACAACTAGGGACACTAACTCTGAAACAGCTGTTTTTTTAACAGTGGAGACACTAAAAGCCCTCCCCCCCCCCCCCACCCCCCCTCCCTATAAACGTAATACACATACTGATCTGTTGAGGCTACTTTCAGTGGCGAAATCCTGTGGTGCGTCCGTTCCTCCTTCATGATGGGCGTCCCCCATTGTGATGCTGAGTTTAGAGAGAAGGCTATGAAGGCATAACCTGATCAATGTATCAATTCATAGAGACAAATATGATCTCGCTCCCACGATGATGCTTATTGGGTTTATATTTCTGAAAACGCTCGATGACGTAGAATTTGAATTTTGCTTTCTTTTGTTACTAATTTACCCAATATTGTGAACGACTGATAAAAAAAAAATTAAAAAAAGACAGAGTATAAAAACTTTTCAAAAGAGGGTTATTACAGAATAAACGGGATAAATTAGGTTTCCCGTCACTGTAACTGAACAATGTCTGTGTTCAGTTACAAAGTGCAAATTGTTGCATTTTAGATCGTTAAATTGTAATTTTTTCCATGTTGACTATATCAATTGCTTATCCAGCTTACACACTAAGTTGTCGTGACTTCAACGGGGGCCTACACTGTCGTGGTGAGGGGCTATTTGACAGTTTTGTGTTCTTAGTCACACTCACTGACAAAGGCAGCACCTAATGCCTCTCACTGCATGACAATAAGGCACTTATCTGGGATGAATAGAGCCTCATTAGATACCCCTCTGATCTCCGTCACACGGGTCTCTGATTTATGTATCTATGCAGGAATGCCTGCGGACGTCACAGACGTGATTACTTTCACTGCAAAGACAAAAGGTGGAGTTGATTGACTCGTTTGTTTGACACAAAAAGTGAGTGGCGGGGCTACTTCGGTCGAGGCCAGCTGTTGGAAAAAAAAGTCGCCCGTCGTCATCCGTGTGACAACTTTCACATGCCAATCGGACGCCAACGATAGACAACGTTTGACTGGTAACCCGCTAACAAATGTCGAGGCTCCGCTCTATCGAAGTGGAGCACCGGCGCGTTGGTGTCGGCTCGGGGGATTTTCAATAGGCACGATAAAAACACATCTAAAAACACCGTGGGGGGTATTTCATGTGTTTACGTAGTCGGCGATGTCTTCTAAAGAATGTCAAACGCGGCTATCCGAAACGGTTAAGACGACAGGCGGTCTGTATACAACGTTGTTAATGATGGAGACAAAAGAGGGTATATGGGATACCCTTCGGACAACAACACACACCCAAAGGCCCACATGAATAAACGCATATGTGTGTATCTGTTTGTTTTGGATTGTTTTTAAGGAAACTAAGCAGGGGAATGGTGTGCTGGAAGAGAGCAGGGGTCCGTGTAGAGGGGGGCGGCCTCAAGTCGGGTCTCAAGTGGGTCTTCAAATTGTCAGAATACACATCTGGCAGGACGGCCTCATCCCCTCCTCACTGTGAGAAGTCCCCCGCTATCACTGAGCATCTATCCTATTGGCATCCAGCATGCCCGATGATTGAAAGGTGCGTTTACAGGTATACAGCAGCACTTTTTAGACAGAAACAGCACGAGCATCCCGCCCCCTCAGAGAATCAGAGAATCGCCACAGATATCTTGTGACTAAAGTCAGTGGCGTTGTGAGGCCTGAGACGAAGCTCTTCTCCATCCAATCCGTAACCCCCGTCAGCGCTCCAGCACCTTTAGCTGCTTCGGAGAGAAACCCCTTTTTTTTTTAATGAAACCTCAACACGGTCCAATGATGTCACCTGCAGGTGAAAGTTGCACTGTTGTTGTTTTTTTCTGTGTCACCATTACGTAACAACCCTCTGAATAAAGAGCAGCGGCGACTTACCTACTTTATTCGCCATACATGGTGGCCCCTATATCCCTTACCATGTGGTGAACAGTGCTCAGGCTCTATTGTACCTGCATGATATAGAGAGCGATGGCCTGGGCCCCCCTCGGTCATCCGGTGTCCTGCGGTCTCATGTTTCCTTTAGGGAAACCCTGGTATCTCTTCGTTTGGCCAGCAGTACGTGTGACTTCCTGTCTGCGGCGGGGATATGACTGCAGCACCTCTCCAGGGACAAGGTGACAATTGTCCTCCTCTTTAGTTTCCGTTCTTTTCTTCTTGCATGGCTGTTGTTGTTGTTTTAAACAAGGAGGTGTGCAGGTGCGTGTGTGATTTACGTGTGTGTGTGTGTGTGTGTGTGTGTGTGTGATCTGTTTGTGTCGGAATAAGGCTCAGTGTTGAATCTCGTAGCACGTTTCTATAACTTGTGATAGTTCCAAGCTCTTTTTCCTGATATGTATTTTAGTGATGCCAGTATGCAATATATCACTCCGTAGAAGAAATAAACAACAGCAAGATAATCCTTTGTCAGGCTGGTTTATAACAGCAATCACACGTCATAAAAACACATGCGTTTTTTTTGTTAGCATCTGTAGCGTGGAACACTGGAGGTAATGTTGTACCCCTCAAAATTGTAACTTCAAGTCAATACGTCTGACAGACACGTGCCACGAATATAAACAGAAAATTGATCGATTTATCTCGTACTTTTCAATGCAACCATTGCTCAACACCACAATGGAAATGAATAATGCTCATCCCGCCTGTCTACACGGGGGCGTAAAGTGATCCCTTGCCAGTGCAACTCCAATGCATGAAATGGGTTGTCCATCAACATCAAACTGATGTCATATAAAGTCTTCTTAGTGCAGATGATTTCCCTCAGCAAAGAACGCCTGCGCATGGAAACACAAGGAGGGGATTTTCCACTCAAAATAATGTAACTTTGGACTACACGCAGAGCACTTTCAAACCAAAACCACAATACAGCCTAATAATGAACAACACATTCAGCGAGTGATGTGGTGTCAACACCGGGTGAAAGCTGACACGGAGCTATAAATCAGAAGTGCTGCACAGGCATTAATCCACCTTGTGGATATGTTTTATCTAAAAGAGATTCTTGGCAAAAATATAATCAATGCCAGCAGGTTGAATCTTTAAAAAAAAAAAAGGTAATTTTGTGATCGCACTTTATCCCTGAAAATGGTGAAACCAATTTTTACATCCAAAGTCTATATAGACGGAGCTGTGGCAGGCTGATTGACAGTCTGTGGACATGTTGGATTAAAGCGGTTTTGCCCAGGGCAAATTAATAACAGGTACAAAGTGTACACACACACACACACACACACACACACTCAGTGTCGATGTCATGAATGGGGCTCGATATAAGGGTGCACTCTCGGAGTCTAAAGGACTCTATCTTTGCAATTAACACCATTTATCACTGTTAGTTTGCTTATATTATGTAATGCCATCAAATGCACATGTGTTTAATTTCAACCCATCGTCCGTAGGTGAATACTTTCTTTCAAATAAAAGTCCTTTCTGTCCCGCTGTGTAGAAAAGGTTGTCATGTTTTCCTCAACCTGAGAAAGCCGAGAGCATCCGCATGGGACTCTGGTAAAAAGGTGAAACTCGAGACGATCCCTAGTTAGTGTAGCGTAGGTTAAAGCATCCTCCTTTCAGAGCCAGGCGGGGGAAAGAGGGAAGGAGACAAATGGGTTCCCACCGGCAGAGGAAGGTCAGCTCTCTTGGGACTCCAGTGTTCTCTCAGAGCGAGAGAGGTGTGCTAGAAAAAGAGTTTGTACTTGGGTCCAGAGTGAAGAAAAGGCCCCCACCCATAACCTCACAATCTGCCTCCGTCACGCACACAACAACAGGCACCATCCCTCCCTCTCACACACACACACACATACACACACACACACACACACACACACACACACACACACACACACACACACACACACACACACTGCATTAACCTGCTAATGGATTGACCCCCCCCCAATGTCTCCTTTGTTTCGGGGCACGGATCACTTTCCTCCGGCTCGATTGGAGAACAGCAGGCGAGCTGCGTTCCCTCACACACCCATCAAAATGTTCAAGAATAGGTGAACAAGCGTTCATATACATTGTGCTGTATGGGGGGGGGGGGGGGGGGGGGGGGGGGGGGGCTCGTTGTCTCTTCCCAGGCGCAGCAGCTGTGGTCTGCATGGTTTCACTTGACATCGTTCCATATTTCGCACATGGCGCGTTTGAAAGAAGTCCATGCCAGCAAAATGCATCAACAGTATTATTTTCTGACAGTTTCAATGCCTTATTATAATAACGTATTCTCTGGAACTAAAAAACCCGAAAGCAGACAGTGATTTTTTTTTTATGATAATGTAATGACATTTACAGTCAAGTTTGAACGTAATGAAAATGTTCCATCTGCACTTTGTTTTTTCAGGTTTACTTACGCAAAAAAAAACACTTGGTAAGGTATAGGAAAAGATAGTGGTTTGGATTCAAATAAGTATGTTTATAACTTTAAATAAGTATGTTTTGTTGTGGCATTAGTAAAGTACGGAAGTTACGTAAGAAAACTAGGATAAAATAAGTCAACGCTGGCTTGATTTGACAAAGGGGACGCAAAGAATGGTCTCCTGTGTTTGTTTCACCCATTCCACCATAAGAATTTTGATTATTTCACCCTTTATACGATGTCAGTCGCTCTGCCCGTCTATTAACGACGTGGACGGGTTTACATTGAAGGTAATTGGAATCCTTGCGCGCCTCATAGACGCTAAATGGTGCCTTGATGCGTTGGCATCAGAGGCCCGACGGGCACCAACCATGTCGGTATTTGACGAGTTGGGCATGAAGGTTGTTGAATTTTACTATTCCCTCGGGCTTTAAACAGTTTGGCAAGCCTTGGGCTAATTAGATGCTGAAGTGGTTTGGGATCGAGTCAGGTTAAAACACAACTCATGTTGGCTCAAGTCTGAAATGTATGTGATAATACGATTACGCAATTCTGAAAACTATGTGGTTGATGACAGTGTGCTCGTCAAAACCTCATTCAAACAGCTTAATTAAATGTCACATATTTGATGCGATGGAACAAAAATCATTTTCCGGCTCCAAAAAAGAAAAAAAAGAAGAAACATTTGTTCCAGATGCCGCTCTAATCCTCTCAAAAGGAATCTGTTGCTCTGGAACCTCTTTGTGGATCTCTATTCAGGGTCCGTCCCGTCTTTCCATTGATCCGAGCTGCTCCCCTTAGCCCTGACCTTTCATTTTGAACAGATAATTCCTCTGTCCACGGACATGTGTGATGTTTGAGTGTGTGACGAATGCCCTTGATCCGCCCTGGTGAGGGATTTTGTGACAAACATGCTACCTCACGCCGGCGTCTGACTCCACACAACCGCTTCAAAGAGATCCGGGGAGACGACTAGAGTTTCACGTATATCCATCTTGTTTGGACTTCAGCTCGGGAGTTGTGTGTCGTGTTTAAATGTATTTGAGCAGGACTGGTTGTGTTTGTGTGTGTGTGTGTGTGTGTGTGTGTGTGTGTGTCCCAACACATCATTACTGGTACCAGTCTGTGTGTTAGAGAAATTTCCAATGAATGCCAATAATAAGGTCATTCAAAACAGAGCGCATGGTCACAAGTTTCACCCCTAAAGTGGCAAATGAGTACATCTTTAACCTTTCTGTTGAGATGCTCTTAGACGAGACAGAGAACACTTAGCTGCTTGTTCTCTCAACGTTAGCTAAATACTTGTACGTGTAAATGCATGGAGGAACGTCTTGTCTAAACACCGGTCTCCAAGGCTGCGTTCACAATGAACAGTCCTCACGTTCAATTCAAAAACGGGGTCAGCGTGTTTCAAATGAAGCGCTTGTTTGATTGTCAGACAGCGACTGAAATTCAACCACCGCAACATTTCCTGACATCTGGATTTGGGAATCGGCGTCCCACAAACGTTTGTAACTTTCCAAAACTCAAAAATAAGAGCGAGCGCAGCCACTGGCCAGGTGTTTGAAGGTGAGAGAGTACGCTCGAGCTTCTCTTTTTTTCAAATCCTTTTTCATCACAAAATTACCAATCACATGTTCACAGACAGTGATGTCTTTGAGGATTGACTATTCCCATTTTACACATGATTGATGACATTAACGTGTGGCTTTTTGGAACATCTGCGTATCTTTCAGACGTGGATGGACGATACTTAATACAGCTTAATTAGTGTTAAGCAAACCCACGGCCTTAACTGTGGAAAAAAAAAAAGACGGTTTGTGTCGTTTGTGAGTCACTTATGTAGATAAATAGCCCAAGGAGAAAAAATATGTAAAACCTGTTTGATCTCCATAATTTTGACAAAAATTAGCGGGGTGGGTGGGGGGGGGGGACGACTTTGCAAGTTATGGTACCTCTGGAAAAACTTGTTTCATGACATTTCAAAAGCAACATGTAAGAAAATCAAGGACTAAAGTTTTGTATTTAATTTCACTGTCGCCTTCTGATTCTATACGTTCCATGATTTTAATGGATGGCGTTTAGGATATAACCCTTCACTTCACAGACGTGTATATTTGTTGTTGTTGCTGTAACTTACAAAGCTGTGACAGATTTCTGAATGACGTGGGATTTGGTTCTAGTCAAAGAAGCACTGGTATTGTTCCACATCCAAACTGCCGGTTTGGTCCTTTATTGCGCTATATATATATATATATATATATATATATATATATATATATATATATATATATATATATATATATATATCACATAGTATACTTTGGAGTATACATAAAACAGTTGGCTGCAGTGTAAACTTTATGAAAGTCTACTCTAGATACTATTATAGATACAGCTGCACAATCCCTGCACATGTGTACGTTGCCTCATGGAGGAATGGTAACATAAACCATGTTGCTCTGCTGATATGAAGTGGAACCTGACCGTTTGTCTTTTTTCTACCTCGCAATTTATGCTGATCTGCGTTAGCCGGAGCACAACTGTTTGTCAGCGTCTTTGTCTGTTTATAGCAGACAATACGCAGGAGGGATGTGTGTGTGTGTGTGTGTGTGTGTGGGAGGGGGGTGGGTGGGTGGATGCGAGTAGATGAAATATGATCCCATTCAGCAGCACCCCCCCCCCCCCCCCCCCTAACCCCCAATGGCCATTATAAGTCTCTTCGCTAGCAACCCCCCATCCCTCCTCTAACCATCTCTCTCTCAAAGTTTGGACACCTGCCAGGTCCCACAGTCATTATACTAATGAGCACTGACAACCTAAAGTCAGTCTGGCTGCAACACCACACACACACATACAACCACACACACAATAACAGTGTCTCGAACTTTAATTCTGCTACTCACACACACACACACACACACACACACACACACACACACATACCTTGGATATGAGATGCCTGTCAACAGAAACAAGTCCAATTTACGTACGTGTTCACTCACTTGATGACGTAATTGGCGTTAGTGGTCCTGCACACCACACGTAGGGAGAGCTTTCTATCCATTGTTTACATACTCGCAACACTCTCGTTTTTTCATTGCTCTCCCTCTTTCCTCCCGGGGGTCAGAATTCTCCCATATTTCTCGTTAATTGATGACAAATATCCTTACAACTCCCACCCACTCGTGCCTCGTGCTCCTCTGCAAATAAGAGACAGAGAGAGAAATGTACTAAGAAGCAGAAATAGCATCCTGGAAAGAGGAATTCACATTTCTTGCAGGCAGTTAAAGGGAAAGGGCCGTGCGTGTATGCCAAATCTACCGCGTCTCAAAGTATGGCATCATGAGATTTGAAGCGGGGGAAACCTAGAAACCACCGTGTATTGATTGATGTTGGGTTTCCTTCCTGGGTTACCAATTTTGGGAGCTCATACCCACAACATTGAAGTAATCACTTCCCAAAACAGCATCCGAGCAGGAAACAACCCCTGGTTTAAAACAAACCAATGGGGCTGCACTGGTGGGGGAATGAAACGCAATCGAGGAAGTCCAGTTTGAGGAAGATATCAGTAACGGCTAACCAGACACCCAAAACACTGCACGGGACGCGTGGATGTTCAGCAGGTGTAATGTGATGCATGCTGTCGATTTATAACCAGAACCACAAAACAAAGTTTGGCTACAGCTGAGGCTGATATCAGCAGCAGCACCAACACAAATACAGCTAAGATGATGCTCCAGGGATGTTAAAAAGGCAGGTTGAAGGGAATTTGTTGGAACAAATACCTTAAATTCAACAAAACAATATCATTCTGAAGCATAAAGACAAGAATGAAAGCTGCTGCCAACACTGCTCCAGTGAATGGCTTTAAATACATGATCAGCCTCACCTGACTGGAACATACCACCTGCACAGATACAGGGGGAGTCAAGCAGAGAGCAAGCATCCACTTCAAACTTCACAAATCGTAAATGTAAAAGATTTATGAGTTACCGCTGACATCAAATTAAACTATTGGGCACCCATACAAATAAAAAGGAGCGCAGCAGGTGTCATAGAATGTATTGTACTGTGTTCCTACAGCTTAACAGTCCCCTCATCGCTCAGAAATGGTGCAAACCTGTTTACGCTATCTCTGATTGAGCAGCTGATCCACCCCAGGCCGACATCCCAGGTAGAACAACAACAAAACACCCCCAAGGTAGAACCCCTTTTCAATAGATCATCATCCCATGAAACTAATATATATAAATAAATAAACACACACACACACACACACACAAAAACATGAGTAATGTTGGGGAACTAGTGAAAATAGATGAATAGTTATTGAGATATTTTTAGAGTGACAGGCCGACACAGACCTGCAAAAGGGGTACATGGTTTTCTGTACAAGCTGTTTTGAAATGTCTAAGGATATTTTATTATTTTTTGTTGTGGAATGACTGGCATCCTCTTTGTTAAGGTGAGATGGTAGTAAATGATTCGTTGGTAATCCAGCGAACTAAAATCTAAAATAGACCGATTTAATGTTTCAATTGTAATTTTGATGCAAACTCTTCCTTTGCTTGCAGTTTTTTTTGGGGGGGGGGGGGGGGGGGGTTTGTCACACCCTCTCGTAACCAAATCATCACCCTGAAGACGCGTCTCCTCCCTCTGGAAATGACTTTGAGGAAACATGTGGACTTCTTTCATCTCTCAGAAGACTAACTTAAAATCTCACCAAACATGTTTTAAAGTCGCAGGAAAACCGGTGACGACAAACTCATATCCAGCCTCGTCCGTTTTAAACATGTCCTGAGCGAGACACCTGCCAGACGAGGAGAAGCAACACGACCCGATGAGGCGACGCACTTCCTGGCGCGACACCGCCCGTCTGGCAGGAACACACGCGGGAGACAGGTCAGGAAAGTGACTGGTGTGTGTGTGTTTGTGTGTGTGTGTGTGTGTGTGAGAGAGGATAGACTACACCCTAAGGAGTGTGCCACCACGGAAACTCTCTTTTGTGGGAACAATACCACCTGTCGCTCAGGGCGACCAGACAATGGAGGCCAGATGGGGAGCAAAGGGTGGAGCACGCAACCAAATGCCGACCTAAGCAGGGGAATCAAATCAAACTCTTTAGGTATTCCTGATGACAAGAGGCTATGGTTTTATTGTTTTACAGTGTTTGTTTGGGTAATACAGTAAATGGCCATCTGTCTTCCTCTTCTTTTAATCTCTCTTTGTCCCCTGGGTCTTTGTTTCTTTGTCTTTCTCGCTATTTCACACACATGCATACATGAGCAAGAGATGGGGATTTGATTTTTCTTCCTGTTCAGATTTTTTTTTGTACCTGAGCTAAGTGACCAATTTTTTATTAAGTTTCCATTGTGTGCCGCATTCAGGGTGAATAGCATCCATCTATCCATCCATTTACTACTGCTTATCTGGGGCCCGGGTTGCATGCACCAATTGGTGTTCATGTTTATTAAATGATTGCTGTTGTTTTGTTTTTTTAATATCGCTATACTTTGTCATTGCATCAATGTGAAAACACTTAGCTTGAAAGACTGTTAGAGTATAAGTATAGTGGATACAGCTGGAGCTCTGCACGAGCAGATGGAAAAGATTCATGGATGTGGAATGGGACTCCACATCAAACAATGAATATTTATTCACAGATATATGAAGTCTTATTTACAGATGTACGTAGAAGCATGCTGGTGGAAGGAGAAGTGTTTTTTTTTTTAAAAACACTGTTTTTATTATTTAACTTGAGGGGGGGGGGGGGGGGGGGAGTATAGCCATAACTAATGTGACTTAAGATTGGTTTAATGCTACCAGACTATCAACACCAGCTGTGTTGTGGAGCCAAATGCCGTAGTCACGTTTTGGAAGAGTAGAAAAAGTTGTGACCGAGAGAGAGAGAGAGAGAGAGAGAGAGAGAGAGAGACTAAGCCCATTCATTACAATCAAAAATAAAACTCAGCATCCTCTGACATTTCAATGGTGACTTCTCAACCTCAGTGTTGAGACGGTTGTCTTCATCACTCAAGTCTGCAACTGCAGTTACACACACACACACACACACACACACACACATTAGTGCTGAACCACTGAATCAAACAGAATCACTTTCGGGCAACAAAAAAAAAAAAAAAGTAAAAGTCAGTATGTGTAAGCAGAGGTTGCCCTTTGGCCCGGGACTCCACCGGTGCAAAGAAACAGAAGGTTTCAGTCACGATTCACTTCTTCGGCCGTACGAGTCTTTGTCCTCGTCCTCGGACACATCCCTCATTTCCTGTCTTGAATCTCTCTCCGTCTGTTTCAGCGCCCCCCCTCCCCTCCCCTCCCCCCTCCACCCCTCTCTCTCAAGAAACAGGATGTAAAGAAATGCTTGTGGATCAGCGAGATAAAATCATCTGCTTACTTTTAGATATGAAACCTGTCGTTCCTTACGGCGATAGAAGGGCACGTATACATTTTGGGGAAATTGCCGCCTGTATATTTCTCCGCATGTGTCGATGAGAGATTCGGCCAGTTCTCGAAGTTCAGAACTCCACGATATGTAAATGAAATCGTGGTATCGCACTCTGAATCTCGGCTGTCGCTTTTGGGAGTCTGAGTTGTTTTTTTAAAAACAGTGTCGTCCATCAGAATGACCTTTTAAATCTCAGACTCTTGACTGAGCCAGAGAGAACATTTCAAATGAAGCAAAATGTGGGGGAAATGTTGAGATAACACTTACAGGCACAACTGTATCCTGCAGAACATGTAGATAATCTCTCTTGATAGTGGCTATTCGTGCTCATCAGCCACTTAGCTTCCATTCAGACCGTGCACAGGGCAGCGGGTCATTCCAGTCCATTTTTTTTCTCCAGTAATTAGACGGGGCACGATCGCCTAGTTCCCATAACTTGTATGATTACCCCATGAAAAGAAATAGCATGTACGAGGGAGCAGACGTTCGTGTTCCCCTTTTCTTTCTTGTAAACGTCTGCGCATTCAAGTATAAATCCAAGCTACCCGTGACACACATGCCACGCTGCCATTGGAGGTATAGCAGCGAAGGCTGAATAGAACAAGAGAATGTGGGAACTGGAGGTTTTTCTGCCCTGTCAGGGTCGCCATCTGCTCTTTATCCACGCTGGCACCAAGCCCTGGTCCAACCCTTGGCACCTATACACACACACACACACACACACACACACACACACACACACAGCATGCATAGTATACTTGTTACTTTGCTAAGAAAAGCAGATGTGCGATGCGCTGCAAACACATTAAGGATGAAGCGATGCAATCTTTAAAAAACGTGTAAAAATAGATCCAAGCGAGTGGGTTTTGCATATTTAGAGTTTCCCACAACGTCTCTCGCTTTTTATTTGTAATGAGTCAGTGAATGGAAGAACAAAAGTAAGTGTTATTTTGTGGATGTTCTTGTGTGTGTGTGTGTTTGTGGAAAGGGGGGTGGTGGATTGAGTTTTTATGTGTGTGAGAGTGTGCAAAACAAAGAGCATGTCTTAGTGTTTGAGTGGCAAGACAAGAGGGCCATACGTAGTGTGTGTGTGTGTGTGTGTGTGTGTGTGAGTGTGTGCAAACCCAAAGTGATTGGCTTTTGTTTTTCGAATGAGTGGGTGGGGAAGGTGCGTGACAAGCGTGTTTCTTCCCTTTTGGGTGACTTGGCTCAGTCAGAGCATTAGTGCATGGCTGTGTGTGTTTGTTTGTGTGTGTGTAGGAGTCTGTATGTGTGTGTGTGGGAGTCTGTATGTGTGTGTGTGTGTGTGTGTGTGTGTCATTATGTTGGTTCCCAAAACAAAACCAGCAGCTGTTTTTACAGGCTCACATACACAAAACCCATTCGTCTGTTGCCATGCTCGAACCCCCATCACCCTTCCCTTGTGTAGCCATTTCTTTACACTTTCCCGTAAACAAAAAATATAGACATTTCTTTTAAATTTAATGCACAAAATAATCAAAAACACAAGATATTTTTTCATAGAAATAACACAGCAGTAACATCTGATGAGGTGAACCTTTGCACCGAACATCAACAAGCGGCGTGGCAGCGTTTTAACAACAGCTACCGACCCGAATGCTATGGCTTAAAAGTCCTCTCCAATTCATTTTTACCGTACATAGACGAGCGCAACAGAGAGGAGGAAAAAAGAACGATCGCTCACCAGCTCCACGGCGACGGGGCACAGTCGACATTAGCAGCCAAGGAGGCGCCGCCTGCTGAGGTTTACAGCCGGGCACCGCCGCGTTTCAAAACATCACTCATCAGAAACAAGCATATGAAGGCGTCGGGGGGGGGAAGCTTTGGAGTTTTAATTATTTTTAAACTACTTTTCTGAAGACAAGATGACGTGTGAATGGGAAAAAAAACACATTAGCATGTTGAGATTAACATTCACACAGAAACACTCAATCTCTTTTTTTGTCACCGTTGAGTTGTCAAACACTAAAACTCATGCTGCATCATCGCCAACATCCAGAAAAGGAGTGGGACAGACGCATCAGCTCACAATTTAGTTCTTCTCATTTTACATGTTTTTTTTCTGTGTCTGATGAGACGGAGCAGGTAAGAAAATTTAAAGCTGTGCGTCCGATCAGCTATATTGAGGTAGAAGTAATAAAAGACTGACTCTCTCTTCCCTGTATGCACACCAGGAACTTGAGACTCATCCACTCTGGAGGCCGTTTAGGAAAAGCACCGTTTTTTTTTAGCAGAGAAGACTTGAGGGCTGAAACATAGATAACAAAGCTGCATTTTTAAATCAAAACATCTTAATGTGGACGCACCCTCAACTGTGATCACTGGGAGTAATCTGGTGGATAATCTCGTAATGTGGTTAAAGTGTTAACCCCCCCCTAACTCTCAGTTTACATGTAATCAGATTCCCTGCCTATTGCTTACCCCCCCTCCACATGTGTTTGACGTCATTAGCAGTTTCATTGTCCCACGTAAACCATGCAAAGACTATCGAGAACACAGTTGTTATTTACGGGGATTACACTCTAGCATGACTTCACAGTCTTTTCCCTCATCCTCACCCCAAAGCAAAACAAACTTTAAAGTTATCATTCTTCTTCTCACACACACAATCATGCTATTTGAAGCAGGATATGCTTCATTACTTCTATAGACAAACAGAAACTTTTTTTATTCTCTCCAATCAGATTCCGGCCAAAAGCAAAGCGTGAAGGGTCAGACGACTGCAGGGAACCAATCACACACACCGAAGACAAACAAACAAAACAACAACAAGTCTGATCACAGTCGTCTACAAACCGCATGACGACACGTCCCTGTTGTTGCGGGTCATGGTTTTGTGGGTGACTGTGTGTGTGTGTGTGTGTGTGTGTGTGTGTGTGTGTGTGTGTGTGTGTTTGTAGTTTAGGAGTCAATCCCTCCAAACAGGACTGTCATTAACCCTTGTAGCTCTTGAGAGACCACCCAGATGTTGCGTGTGTGTGCGTGTGTGTGTGTGTGTGTGTGTGCGTGTGTGTGTGTGTGTGTGTGTGTGGCCTGCAGACTGGCATTGTGTTGAGTGTTATCTCTCCACTCCAGCCTGTCCATTTGTGCCGCTGAGACAACAATCCCCTTTTAGGAGTGGGAGAGAGGACTGTATTATATCGCCACGGTAACGCACAGCTCTACAAAAATGGAGGGGAAATGATATCGGGCTAAACAGAAATGTACAAGCTGCTGTGGCAACTGCCCCGTCCCCATTGTTTGACTTCACGTCTGTGCCCTAATTTGACACTTCCTTGCTTCATGTTCCCCTCTAATGACCCACCAGCGGGACACTTGAGGGGCCCACATGCCCTATGGTTGGCCCACAGACCCCTTTGGTTGGCCCACAGACCCCTTTGGTCGGCTCAATTGGCCGACGTGTCCTCCGATTGGCTAAAGTACCCGTCTGGTTAACCTAAATGCCTTCCTGGTCAGCTCAAGTGTTGCTCTGCTTGGGGTAAAACTAATTATAATTGTGCGTGCACGTGCATGAGGTGTCCCTTTCTTATTCGGTGTCCCTCGGTTCATGCATTGCCATGAGGAGAATTGGCTTGTGGCAGCATTTAACCTAAAAGGAAAACATTAATAAATACTATAATAAGAAGTATTTGTAGTCATTAATCCCATGGTCTTCTTTTCCCTTTCACAGGATCTTGCAACTGACCTCAGATGTATTTTAAATCTCTTGAAGACTGTGTGACTGAAGTCCTTAAGTCCTCTTCATAGAAGATTATCTGCTCGGTTTACCGGCCGGAGACGTCTTCACAACGGCTATGGACCCAGCAGCCTCAGAGGAGGAACTCTATTGGATTGTTTTGAGAGAAAGAAGAAAGAAAAAAAGCTCTCACATTTAACTTTAAAACGAGTTCTCAAGTGGATCAAAATGGACAAAAACATTTAACCACAGAATAGATTCCAATCCATATTCACGTCTTTTTCAATAGGGACACTATACACACTCTATCTTTTGAATCTATACATGTTATAATGTATTTCCTAATGTGTATTGTCTGGAGTCGATGTTTGTATTCTGATGGACAGTTTGAAAAACATGTGAAGGGAAAAAAACAAGTGTTTTAAGAAACATCAGAGTCTAATTAACTGCTGATTTTGACCCCCTTTTTACATCTCAAGTGCATCTACACAGGAGCTGTGAGGAGGAGAAGACTATTTCCTGTTCCCGTCCCTGACGCTCACCTTGATGTTGTGCGTTGACGTGACAGTCGAGCAGTAACCAGAGCGCCAGGAGTCTCCTGCAGCTGGTGAAACGTACAAAGAGGCCCTTCTTTGTAACTTTACATTCAACACACTGGTCCTCTGCACGGGATATATGTTCAAAGATGGAAGGAGAAAGAGCGTTACATGGGAGTTCTAAAAGGGCAAATACACACACACACACACGCACACACACACACACCTCTCACACACCTGTGCAAACTCTCCCTCTACTTCCTCTCTCCAAGTCACAAACACACACACACACACACACACACACACATTTCCTGTGGGCCCATACACTGACCAGTCTGTTCTCCAGGGCGTTGGCTGCATGGGCACTTGGTCAATGTGTACCCAAGTGTAATGCCTCAGAGCTCTGGGACTGGCATGCAGACAACACACACACACACACACACACACACACACACACACACATGGATATTACATAGGAATACACAGAGCGGCAACAGAAGGTGTGAGGACAATAATGCATTTTTTTGGGGGTTGATGGTTGGAGCAACAATGAAACGATGTGCTGACCGGCAGCTTTAATTTAAAGG
The DNA here is from genome assembly GCF_009769545.1 of Cyclopterus lumpus. Lineage (NCBI taxonomy): Eukaryota > Metazoa > Chordata > Actinopteri > Perciformes > Cyclopteridae > Cyclopterus > Cyclopterus lumpus. The sequence goes on along the minus strand of NC_046971.1, from coordinate 6,226,787 downwards.
TGGTTTACACTCTGATAAAATGGACGGTGTTTGAAATGTGGATTTTAAAAAAGGGACAGAATGTATTAAACAGGTTAACATGGACTTATTGATCCAGTAACTATTCAAACAAAAAGTGTCGACACATCTACGGTTTATTCAGGACACTCTTGTCTTGTAACTCCCCGGTGAACGTGGCCGTTGCATCGCAGCTCGTATTCGAGGGTATCTTCCCAGGATTTGGGCTCTGTGACGCTCACAGTGGTTCCATCGAGCTGAACAGATTTGTACACCTTTAAAACATATTTTTTGGTGAAGTCAACACGATTAAGTAGTTGACATAGGTAACCGGGAACAATGACACACACACACACACACACACAGTTATACAACAAAGTCCTGTTGGATTCAGTGTTGTATCCACACAGCTGGGAAGGAGAGGAAAGAGCTGGGTGATCTTTAACACACACTTGATATCACACACACACACACACACACACACACACACACACACACACACACACACACACACACCACCTCCACTGTTTACACACCCCTGAGCAAATGTCTGAAGAACGACGCAGCCGTGAAAATCTAAACAAAAACTTTGTGTTGCGGTCGACATCTCACTCAACATCAACCCAACATCTGTCCACGCCACACAGGTGACGCGACACACCATCTGCACACACACTACGCACAAGTAACGCGCACACACACACAAACACACACACGCAGACAGACCCTCTCGTCACAGTAGAGTCAAAGAAAATCAACTTGTTTGTATTTTATATAATAATGGTGTATGTTTATAGTTTTCATATCTCAGTATATTGTAACGCTCTTCCAACACGTTCTTATCAACTTAAATAATGTGTATTCATTGTGCCTGCATATAGTTTTCTTCAGTTATTTTATAACTCATATGTGTGTGTTGTTTCACTTTGTTGCTCTACACTAAAATTATACTTTTCTTCACCTTCACGTATGTATTTTCACCTTTTACTTCGCACCATGCTGATTTCTGGATACAATCTGGTGTTCCCACAACTAGGGCATGGTGGTTTGCGGTGAAATAAGTACACTTTGTACGGCTTATGGTGGAGAAGACGCCGAAACTCATGTGTCAAATATGAAAAGAAAAGGCCACTGAGGGGTTTAATTTCTGTGCAAACTTACTTCGCCAATAAATCTGTCGGTGATTTAAATGACCACTGACATAAATAACTCACTGAGCTGTAATAGATGTATGACTGTTCCCTTTGCCGAGAGTGCGCATCATCATGTTCCCCCCCCCCCGGATGTGCACCCCAGAGGGCACTTTATCAGGGCCCTCTGAGTCCACCGATGTACGGCGTGTTTGATTATACATCAATAGATTGTGGTCATAAATAACATCAATAACCTCAAGTTCAAGGTACACAAGGACAGGGACAGTTTCTCCGAAAAATGCTCTTCCATTTATTGACGTATAAGGCAAAAATTCAAACGTCACTATTTCCGTCAGTTTTTACCCCTAATTCTTTTAATAATCAACTTAATAATGAATCCATTTAATTTTCCTAACTTAAAATGCCTTAAAAATATATATATATATCTGTTCGTGGACAACAGGTAATTTACAATGCTTATAAACAACAGTCAAACAACAGTTACACACACATACAAGCACACACACTTAGTTACACACATGAATGTGAGATGAGGCTAAAATATCACAAAAAAAGACCTTGTCTTTGTCAACTTTGTATTTAATCTTAACTCTACCGCAGATAGGAGGAGTTCTTTTCGAGCGCATACAAGCCATCTCACACTATTTACCCGGCCGCCGGCCTTTAACTTCCTACTGACCAAGACAATATCTCCCTTTGACCCGACCTCTGACATTTCCCCTCGGTATCACCTGCCATAAACGCCCAGCGTTTGAACAAGACATTCTTAGTCGGGGTGAAGCAACAATCTGTATCAAGGAGGCAACAGCGGCCATCAGGGAGAGCTGGAACCAACCGCCCCCCCCCCCCCCCCCCCCCCCCCCCCCCCCCCCTCTCCTGTTTTATGGTGCTCATTTAAGACGGCAGGCAACCAGAGTGATGTGTGTGATGATCGTGTGTGTGTGTGTGTGTGATCGTGTGCGTGTGTTTGTGTAAGACCTGATTTAGGGCTGGAGGCAATGAGGGTAGACCAGTGCCGGAATCCAGCTGGCTCCACAGCTAGCTAACCATCAACTAGTAATAAGTCAGTAATAAGACAGGCAGACAGACACAAAGTATTTGATAGAGCACAGAGAAAGCATTAAAAAAAAACATATGACTGAAATGTTTTGATGTGCTATAAGCAATGTGTTGTTTGAAAAAGTGCTGGTCGCAGGTTTGCATAGCGGATGTCTATTGCACCATCAACACGATGATGCTTTTTATTGAGAGTTTCGGTAGAGAAGGCCACTGAAACTGTCCCCGTCAATAAAACCAGTATTATCGTTAAACAAAGAGGAGGGGTTTGATAATTAGTGCTGAAAGGTCAGATGCTCACACACACACACACACACACACACACACACACACACACACACACACACACACACACACACACACACACACACACACACACACACACACACACACACACACACACACACACACACAACAAAGCCATCGCTCCCTCATAGGAAGGAAGAGTTGCTGTACATTTGTCACACACTCTCAGCAGGGGACATCTGTTGGGGTGTGGGGTCTGTGTGTGGTAGGGGAGGGTGTGTGTGTGTGTGTGTGTGTGTGTGTGTGTGGGGGGGGGGGGGGGTTACTACAGGAAACCAGCAAGAGCTCCAGTGCAGGAAAGAGGACGCCATGATTTTGGTGTCAGAGGAAAAGGCTGAGTGTGTGTGTGTGTGTGTGTGTGTGTGTGTGTGTGTGTGTGTGTGTGTGTGTGTGTGTGTGTGTGCGTGTGTGAGTGAGTGAGTGAGAGAAGAAAAAGTTCCTTCGCAAGTCACAACATCATTATGTGGTCAAGTCCATTTTTATTTATATAGCACCAAATCATAACAGAGGGTATCATCTGACACGCTAACAGAACTGGTCTTTTTATACCTCACAGTCGCTCACGAGCGAGAGCAAAACCGTGAGCATCGAGGTGTATGCTTTTCCGGTTATATAATTATGTATGTATTAATTAATAATGTCTCTTCAAATGTAACTTATTTTGAGTCTTACACTTAAAGCTGTGGAAAGAAAAGAAAACAGAAGCTGCCACGAGACGTGAGAAAATATAGAATATATTAATACACAGTGCAACATTATATCTTTTGTTGAGAGACGGTTCACGTTTGTTTTGTTGACCTTTCGTTGGCTCGTCTTTCCCGTAGGAGTCATTCAATGAGTATCAGGGTTTGGTTTCCAGGTATAGCAGATGGTATACAGTTAAGAGGATTACTTTAAAACAGGTAACCAAATACAGACAATACAGATAAAGACATGGATACTGTTTCAAAAATATCAGTAGAATCTGTTGAACCTTGAAATATCACCACTTATCTGTTTATTAAGGGCCGGCGTCATTGTCCCAGTACAGTGGATGTCTGGACTGAAACTGACTCCTGCCAGGTGTTTTGGGTTTGAAACTGAGAGAGGAAAGTGAGTACTATTGTATGGAACCAAAATGATCTCGGGATGTGCTCATATTCACCTTCACAGTTTATTGCTTCTGCGAAATCCTAGAACACCACTTATTTCCTCTAATGTCTCTTGGCCTTAATGCTGTTCTTCTGAGAGCGACTTGAAGTGATTAACTGTGGAGAAGATCACTCTGGGTGCCCCTGTAAGAGATTCTAGATCTTAGTCTGTACATAGGAAGCGGACATAGGAAGCGGACATAGGAAGTGGACATATCCCCGTCACCCATTGGTTTGTGGACTGCCGGTTTGAAGCCTCGAGATCGGCATTTCGGCTGCCGCCATCTTGTTTTTTTGCCGTCCCAATCTTGTTTTTCTTTTGAGTGACACGAGAGGGGGAAGCAACCGTGGTAGCGACCTGTCAATCGAGAAGGTAGCCACGCCCCCAAAGCATACTCTGCCTTCTAATTTATTTTACTCAAAATTGGACCATAATCTACTAAACGAACATCGTGCTGTATGGCAGAAGACTTGAAAGTAGCACATGAAACCATAAACGCATGTTTACAATGTTTACTGTGGTAATAAATCAAGTGAGAGGCAGCGTCACTTTCTCATAGACTTCTATACAACTTCATTTGCACCCACAGGAGTCGCCCCCTGATGGCCATTAGAAAGAATGCCAATTTAAGGTCTTTATGCATTGGCTTCACTGGTCAGACTCGGAGGTTGACTCCTGGTCTTCATACAGGGTGGAGACCAGTTCTAATCATGAAACCAAGTGTTATAGCAACCTTTAGTTTTCTCTCTCCAGACTTTTCTGAATTGAATCCTAAAAAATAAAAAATAAAAGCCTTTTTCTCCAACATATTAAAATAGAAAGTCATTCTTATGGGTTTCAGATGGCAGAGAAATGAAGAGCAAAACTGATTTACAGATTGTTTTGGAGGTTTTGGAGCACAATTCACAATTCAAGCGTACAGTGAAACATTTAGCCGTTTCACATCTGCACAGACAATAGTGCCTGCAATGCTTTTTTTTCTTGCTTTCTGCCTTCCAATCCTCCCAACCCCCACTGACTTCCTTCTTTCTTCGTGTGCGTATGTGTGTGTGTGTGTGCGCGTGGGTGTGTGTGTGTGTGTGCGTGGGTGTGGGTGTGTGTGTGTGTGTCAATAAGTGTGTGCATTCTCCCCCTACAGCACAAAGCTGCTATTGGTTGGCCAGATTTGTTGGAGGGAAAAAAGGAGCGAGTAGCGGGGAGCGTGAAGCAGGGAGATAGTGCTGACTCAGGCACTCGGCCCCATTGTTCTCGTCGTCTCGTAACCCTACACCTCCCTGCTTCCAGCCAGACAGCCCATTGGCCAGCCGCAAGTGCTGGAGCCAGTGGGACTGCGGTGTTAAACAGCACCAGAAAAGTCTTATCTCTACCTCCATTAGACCCACAATGCGAGAATTCAGCAGCCACCATCACAATAGACACAGGGCCATTCAGGTCGTGGTATCTCTGCTGCATCCTGACGAGTCAGAGAGGTAATTTGGTGATAATCGAGCGATTTTATGTCCGGGGTTCTACCTGTTTATTGTGCTGCTTAACAGCTTTTTAACCAGTGGATTTCTTCGGGTGTAGGTGTGTCAGTCAGGATGTTGGTTGGCTGTTTTGTGTGAGGCCTTGACAAGGAAGTTTTGTCGTTTAGACCCTGTGTTTCCCAATCTTTTTGTCCGTAAAACGCATATCAATGTCTATTTGTGATCCCCTATGACCAGTTCTACGTGCAGGCTACCGGTTCTAACCGGTTTAACCAAAAGAGTGATTTTTGTTTTTGTTTTCAAGACTGAAAAAGGAACAAACATCCAGTGATTCACAAGAAAAAGGCAAAACACTAAGAAACATTATATGGTGTGGTACAGAAGGGAAAACAAATATTCTGCTTTGCTACCTTGTTAACTTAAAAAAAAAGAACAAACCTTTATTTGTACAGGAAGGTATCACTGAGATTTAAAGTAGGGGGGTTCCTGGCCAAAGGTTTCACGCATAAAAGGACAAATAAGTAACAGACTTAAATCAAACAGCAAATTACTTGAGTCATTCTGTACCAGGACAGTAGTCAGTGTTCAAATAGTCCTTAATTCAGTTTTTATAAAATAATCTAATTTAATTTAAAAAAATTATGTTTTTACTTTTTTCGAGAATCACAAATGCATATTTAAATTCACAAAGTCATGTTGGTTATTCCTTTATTTGGCATATCTTAAACAAAAGTTAAACAAAAAAGGAAGATACAGAAACCCTTCCATGTGATTTCCAACTCTCCCCTTTGTTCTGGCAGACTTATAAAACATAGCACATATTGTCACCACAGGAGAAACGATACGGGGGGGGGGGGGGGGACAGATTACCAGAAAACATATCACGGCTCGACAGGGGAGGAAAGTGAGAGTTGCAGCTCCGCCAGTAATGGGATCCCCAGTTAACTAGGCCATTTAGATCCTCACGGTGATAAATAGCTTGTGCCTGCTCCAGAGGGCTGAGTTTAGGGCGCTGCAGCGTGTAAGGAAGAAGCTGAATAACATGTTTTATGTCACTTTGCATCACTTTGCCTTGCGTCTATGTGACTGCGTATTGTGTTCACGGTTGCACCGGAGGTTATTTGTATAAGATGACAGTGCTGGCATGACGTCGATGCCTTTGCAGATTCAAAAATGAAAAAAACACTTTTGTACTTTTGTTTCTGTTCTGCCTGTCTTGCGCCACGAATGTCCAAATACATATTCAATAACACAAACAAAATTAAATTCTGTCATGTGATGCCGTGGGGCCCAAAAAAAGACCTTTCCCCCATAGACTTACATTGGAAAAGAGACGTCTGTAAATCGTAAGATAATTTTTCCAGTATGAACATTTGAATAGCACAAATTTAAATGATTTGGTCCTAAAAGTTGTGACATGCACTAGTTATTTTCCTTCCTCCATTCATGTGATAGATGTAATAGTTTGCTTGCTCTATGGGCCCACGGATGGGTGATTCCACTAAAGTTACTCATAATGCATAATGGTCTCTTTCAGAGTCTTAAAGTGCGTATGCGTTAACATGTCAATAGTGTTTTCACAAAATTGCCGACAATATTTCCCACTTAAATGTAGACGTGAAGGTAGAAAGTCCCTCAACATTGTAATCCATCACTGCACATGTAAACACTGACTTATTTTCTTTTTAACAGCAGCATTAAATTTCATTCCAAGTTAACAGAAAATCAAACTGTACATTCTCAAAAAAAAAAAAAAAAAAGGATAAAAACGTAAGATACATAGGTAACGTATACTCTACACAGGACGAGCTGTGAGAATAGAAACTTCTCTCAGGATTACAGCTGATTAAATGTCTGCTGCTTATCTTTTATTGCACTTTTATTGCCACAAAAAGGTTAAATATAAAAAACATTTGTGAATCGTGAGAGCAGGAATATCTGAAGATGTAGAAATGTGCGCCTGGAGGCACCGCTCAGCCTACACGGATATACCCACCCTCGTCGGCGTGCTTTACGCATCACATGCACACAAAAAAAAAAACGTCCCGTTTCCACGGCCTCACAGCTGAGACTTTGTTTGCTTGTGACGCCGGACAATTGATTCCCCTGAGCCCACGTTTATTAGATTCCGCCCTGGTTGTATGAATATGGAGGAGGGCCGGGCGCTGGGGGTGGCACAATGCCCGGCTCCTGTCCGAGTCTGCACATCAAGCTTGGTCATAGGTTGCAACGTTCTACCCACGGACACCACACAGCAGACAACAGGGCCCTTTCAGCTGGCTTGGGCAGCCCAGACTCCGCCTTGGCAGCGTGGTTTGGTGTATTTGTGTGTACACTTCTCCTGGGAATTTGCTAGCCTGGTGGGTTAAGTGTCACTTAATCGTGATTGCAAAATTCCTCAACAAACGCTCAATAAATGAACTGGATCTGCAAAGGTGACGCCACCGTTTGGGAAATACAGGATTATAGCTTTCCTCAGACGGAGAGCTCAGAATCCAGGGTGGCCGGGTTGCTGTTTTTTGTTGTTGTTTTTTTTCCGCTCACTTTCAAGATATTCACCCTTTGAAATCTCAGCTGTGCTTATCACATAATAATCGTATAATGGCTTTTTCACGCAAACCCAACTTGTGTGGATATATTTTCGCAACCGAATAAAAGCTGCCGTCAGTGCATTTAGGGGCAGTGGACCTTATTATATAGGTATTTAAATGAGTAACCTGGTGTCCCACAGCTGCATCTCTACGCCATAGCTGGGACTCTGAAGGGAGAAAACCATTACATGCACCTTTGTATTCATAGTAATGACATCCGACGTCTAACTCCTTTATGCCTAAACTGGTTTCCCTGTAAATGCACTGCATGTTTGAACTCCACTGTCCTCCACTCATTTGTCTTCTCTCCCCTTTAGTCTTCCTTTCCTCTCCCCTCCTCTTTTTCCTCCACTTGGCTCTTGGTTCAGGGGGTACAATCAGCTGTCTGGCCCCCTTTTTTTTTTCTTCTTTTTTTATCCCCATGTTCCTTCAAAGAGTCAAAGCGGGGGCCTCTGTGAGGTATTAAATATCTTTATTAAACTGCAGCTTTGGGCCTCCCCCCCCTGCCTCCTCCTTTTCTCCTCTGTACACCCCGACTATCCCCACAAACTTGGCCCCATGTCGCCTCCTCTTCAAAGGCTCCTGCCATGCGGCTTCTGCTGGCTACCTGCTGCGCTGCAAGATCGTGCACAATAGCCTACGTTGGTCCCCGCTGCGTTAAACCAGGCAAGCTCCACCACACTCGGCTGGGCCACATCTGACAGGGGTGGGGGGGTTGAGGGGGACTTTGAGTCCACCGGATCAGGGAGTTGAGTGAGACGGAGGAGGAGGATGAGGGGGGAGTAGAGTGAGGATAGTGGAGAGAGACGGAGGAGTGGGTTTCGTAGGCCAGCTGTGTCATGGTTTAGCGACTGCGATCAAAAGACGAACTCTGGTCTAACCAAATTGTACCCCACACACAAACAAACGCCTTTTCTTTGCTCGCGCACGTAGTGTCACTGGGACGGTGTCGGGGATGTGATTCGCGAAACTAAAATGCACACTCTCGAACAGATGGTTGCGACAAATTTGTACCCTCACAGGCCTGACACACCCCTCTCTCTCTCTCTCTCTCTGGGGCGCTCCTGACTCGCATTATGTTTAATCCTTAAGCTGTGACGGCGAGCAGGTCATCTGTCACCGCCGTGACATCACAGGAAGTCAAACGGTTATAGCCGCTACGAAATACAACGATCGCAGGGCGTGCAGCACGGGAAATGCGACCACCACGATCACGAAAAGCAACTATAGATGTCGACACGTTTTTTTTTTTTTTTTTTTTAAAGGGATTGTTGTCGTTATTACGTTAGCCGGAATTGTGGTGTAACACGTAACTAAAATAAATAAATAAAAACACATAAACCGCGGTTGGATTTGCCGTCCTTACTTTGTCGTGTTGCACCCGTCTGATCAAGAATATTCGTGGCTTCTAACTTAACCATGTCAGCAAAATGTTTTTTTATACCATTTTCAACTTAATATTTATTTGCTTATTCTCCTCATATTGAGCAGCACATCTCTACAGTTAGCCTGCCTGTGAGTAATGCTCATATTCCAGAGCTAAAACGCAAAAAAGCAATCAGAGGATTAAAAACATAGAAAAAGAATAGGAGTAGTTAGATTCATTTGACAAAGGAAAATGGTGATTGTTGTTGTTGCCGTGGTGATAACGCACGTCAGGGTGTCACACACAACGTTGCTCCGCCGTTAGGCATCAGCGGACGTCTGTTGAGGCCAATTCTTACTTTCTTTGTGTGTGTGTGTGTGTGTGTGTGTGTGTGTGCAGTGTACACACACACACACACACACCAGACGCTGCTGTGTTACACGTGTAAGAGAGTCCACGACCAGTTGGTTTGTACCGTCGTTAAATGTCCTATTCTATAATTAAATTATTATTATTTTTTTCATTTTATTAGCCCATAGGCCTATTTATTATACAGCAGCTTCCAACATGGAAATACAATTATACAAGACTATTTGAACATATCGAGAGTTATAATTGTTTTGAACCATGTTATAATTATATTGTAATTGTAACCAAACTTAAACACAGCTCCATTTCTTTGTCCTTCCTAGACAACTTTACACCAAAAAGGTGTAGATTGCCCCGACGTGTGCGACAACAAATCGAATCAGAGAGTCAGAGATGGCAATCAAATCAGTGCCCGCCCACTCGGTCCTGAGAGGTGTTCAAATCGGTCTGAAAACACCTGTGTGGGTGAATCAGTGAGCAGCAGAGGCTTCATGAAGCCCCTCGTTGAGAGACGAGCCACTGATACATTGGAGGTAATAACATTTACTCAGAAACATCAAGGATTAAAGTGGGAACATAAAAACACATGAAATCAGAGGATTGGAAGCATATTACACAGATGTATTGATCAAATAGATTATTTTTAAATGGCCTCTCATCCTGTGAGGAAAGAGCCTCAAAGATGTTCAAAGGAGGGAGTCAAAAATATATATAATAAATACCCACATATATGTTGACGCTGTCATGGTTACGTGATATGTTGCGGTAAAGTGCAGTCCCATTCTTGTTTACACCATTTCAAGCCCTTACGGCCTCTCACACTCAACCACTTACCAGGTGAGGTCTGGAAGTCCCTGAGGGTTCAGGGTTTAGGGCCTGAGGGGGGGACACTGGGACTGGGCCGAGTCATGCAGACAGCGCTCCTTATTTAAACTTTTTGTTTCTGTCACAGAGTGAAAGCTAAAGTTGCTTTTAAATCACATACGTAATATATTTTTGCCGGAGGAATGTTTATTGTTTGATCAGGTCAATTAGGCCATTACATAATAAAATAATGTAAAAAACAATAATAAAAATATATCAATATGAAGATTGTTCAATTAGTAAAATCATATATATATATATATATATATATATATATATATATATATATTACAGTACTATTTGTAACATTTGAGGGAAAGCAAACACACAAACAGACTCTTTGGCGTAAATAGTAGCATGTCCAAATTTAAAATACTTCTTTTGTATTACATTTTGTCTGACCTCCTAGTCTAAGCCACTCCAGGCGTCTAACATCTCAGTCATCTTCCCCACATCTCAGCGTGTAATCTAATGTAACTTTTGGCTGTTTTTTCCCCCTTGTTGTCCCTTTTTTTCCAATGTGAAGTGGCTGCTTGTAAAACTACACTTTCAGAGTAGCCTCCCCCCACACGGCCAGTTGCAGCGCACTCTTTGTCCACCACAATGTGAGCCGAGGAAAACAAAGGCGCCATTGCGGACCCTGAGGTTTTTTGGGAGCCGTCTGTCACTCAAACCCATTGTTGACATGTGCAGGGCACAGAGGACAATGGCACTTTGTGTGAGGAGAGGGCCGGGACACACCCTCCTTCTCCTATATCTCTACCTCTTATCTGTCTCTCTGTCCCACTGTCACATTTCTCTACAGTTTTGTATTTTTTTCGTTAGATTTATTAATTAAATCTAGTCTTATTCTATCATTTTAAAGTTTTTATTCTTATTTTCTAGATTTATATTTGTGGGATTTATCTCAGTGTGTCTCACAATATTGCTTGGCCACATAGTTGGGTGCTCTAACGGCTAACATGCCAGCAACCCAGGAACATGCTAGCATTAGCTAGTCATAAAAGAGCATTGTTCTATTTTCATTCTATAAACTGTAATTGCACATTTCTTTCCATATAGAATGGTCGCTAATGGGACAATAATAAACAGGTGAGTGTTGCAATGATCTGATCTTCAAGCCATTCTGCTTTTGTGGAGCATTTTATAAACACACGAGACCTAATTAAAACCGGCTGGTACAGAAACAGCTAACGGCTAACAGCTTCCTGCTTTTTGGACTTTACAGGTCGAATAGTAAAAAATGTACGTCTTTATGACTTTTCCCAACCGCTCATTTTTTGTTGTACCTCTCTGGAAAACGGTATGAGGTCAACAAAAGCTGTGAAGCAAATTCACAAGAACTTAAGAAAAGAAAACTGGGGTGCAAAGACAATCCGGCTGCACTGAAACAACAGCGGACGGGTGTTTTAAAAAATAGTTTTTACTTTGTTTCTTACATCGAGAATCCTGTCCAAATTAGATCACACCTGATAAGAAGGATATATATAGCTGCCACTTAATACTTGAGGGTAAGTTAGGAATCTTCCTCGGCAAAAAAAAGAAACGGTTCGACTTCGGCCCACTTCGGATCCACAAAGCTCAGTACTGCTAAGACTAGTTTGCTGCAAGTCAACGGTAAAACGTTGCACGTCAAAGTTCACCAAAGTTGAATTTTACACAACTTACGAGAATAAATGCATTGGCTATAAGATTTTCTCTGCTTTAAATGTGACGTGAACAACTCCTTAAGATTTTTTCTTTGTCTTTCTCCCTCTTGTTCTTTGCTCCTTTCTGGTTCTTTATTGCCCAATTGTGTTTGGTTTGCTGTCTCTCACTGTCCAACAAGCACATGCACACTGAGGCTTCCAACCAATAAAGTGCATGACATGAAAAAAAAACGTCCTTACTTTTCAACACAAAAGCTCTTTTACTTTCAATGGGGACAGAAAAAGATGCTACCGATGCTGACGGAAAAATCGACATGGAAAAAATCTGCTTTATTGCAGATGAAAAATGGCTTTATTAAACTCTAACACAACTTTTCTTGGACATGTTCTGTGTTTCTGGCTTCAGCTTCTTTGTTTCTCTACCGTCCTGTAAGTGGACCAGTAGGTCAAGACGAATCAAGTTTGGGATTGTTCGAAGACCACAGGCAGTCTGGCTGTGTAGGCATCGCCATTCTGCCCTCTGACCCCGATGACATCATACGACCGGCTCTCGTGCGTCTTTCGTGAACCGAGGAGGTCAAGATTATTCAGTGGACTTTCACACAAGCAAAGAGTAAGTGTCTCGGAGTGAGGGGCTCTGGACAATTATGTGTGTTTGCTCTGAGAGGCAAAAGCCATTGACATCGTGTGAGTCCGTGAGTGTGTGGGTGAAGGACACGCATGCGCGTTGCAGTTTGTGTGGGTGCGTGGTCTTGTACCGCTTTGTAATTTAATGCTTGCATCTCATATGCATTTCTAAACACCATAACAGAGCTATTTGTCCAATTCTTAATTTTTTGTCCGTGAAAATGACGTCATTTGGTTCGCTACTGTGTGGATTTACATAACAGTGTTGATGGCCCTATAACTCGCAACTTATTACAAGAACAAGCTGAGACACTTGAAATGACATAAGTTTATATGGTGGTTTACTGTTCTCATCACTCATTAAAATGAACAACATCAATAAACCTTGCACCGCTTTCACTGTACATACATTGTATACACTTTATTAGTTAATTTTCTTAAATTCATTTTATTGTATATACTGTGCATTTTTTCATACTTAATATTAATATTTTACGTTTACTCTGTAACCCTGTTTGCTGCAACCAAATTTCCGCTTTCCTTTCTCGACGTGTTTATGAGTAAATGAGACGCGCGTGTTGGAGATATACGACTCCTGACGCAACACTCTGCTGGTTGTTAAAACACGAGACTGGATGAAGTCAAACAAATGCAGATGAAACGTTAATGAGCCACGAAAAACAAACGCGACGGCTATAGTCAGTGATGCAATATCTTAGTTTCCCTTCCTCGTCTTTACTTCATGTCATTGCTCCCGCGGTGGTTTTCTGAGAAGTCTCACCACACCTGGAAATCACGTGTATTTGAGAGAAGTCCTTCAGCAGCAGAGGGATGATTGGTTCACTCGAGCAACTTGAAATAAGTACGTGTCCTTTTGGACTAATCAGAATGTACCCAGCCTCCTTTTCGGATTTCACCTCCATAATCTCACCTTATCTTCAGCACACAAACTACCTCCACCACAGAACAAGAGGTGTTCCTCTATCCAGCTCGAGAGCTAAATCTAATGCCGTGCATTGACTTTGCATGCAATCTCCTCGCGACGCTTTTGGGGTGAATGCGGCATTAAAAGGCTCATTGATTTTGATAATTACCAAAAGTTAACAAAAGATGTCAGCAGTGCGGATCCATTTTTAATTGATCGTCATCAAAGGGTTGAAGATTCTGTTCCACAACAGTTAACGCTCATCAAGGTGACGTTGTGGTGTGCAGCCACAGCAAAGGGGAATTAAGAGAACATGCCTAAGAACCGCTGATTGAGTCCCATTAAAATAAACTACAACGTTTGTAAAGCCTCTGTCGCTTTCGATAATAACTTTTTTTTTTGTGCAACTTTGACTTGTTTTTGACGTGTTCCCCCCCTTAGGCACTTTCTGAACGTGACCAGCAAACTGCTATCTTAATTGCCTGCAAGAGAGAGAGAGAGAGAGAGAGAGATTCTAGAAGCTCTATTTCTGGCCAGAGGCACGAGGAGCCCTCAGTTGCTTCTCTTGGCCTCTTGAGTCAACAGGGGCAGGATGTCAAAGGTCAAAACTGCTTGAATGAGGCCCAAGGAGAGAAGAGGAGGAAGGGAGGGGGAAGGGGGGGGGGGGGGGTTTAAGTGTAGGAGGAGGGCAGGACACCGGAGGGGGGACATTTTGGCGGGGAAAACGTAGACGGACCTGGAAAGTCACCTCTTGCAGACAGACGATGAGTCAGTGTCTGCCTGCCTCAGCCCACCGGCCTGCAGCCTCTGAATCACACACACAAGCTAATACACAAGCACAGAGTATCAGCTATAAAAGGCGTGTACACACACACACACACACACACACACATTATCAGCATGCACACTCAAACAATGTAGTGCCCCCCCTCCTTCACACACACTTTGAGATGATGTCATCTGTGGCATTGCTACACAAGCATTACTCAAAAATGTTTGTGCGCGTGCACTCATGTGTGTGCGCGCGCGTGTGTGTGTGTGTGTTAAGTTGACTCACGAGGTCAAGGTCCACATTCTGAGCCATGATGTCACTTATCACTGACTAATCCTCTCTGAGCAATTTGAACAAAATAGGACACAGAGCGGGAAGGAGGGGGAAACTGGAGGGAAATTGTAAGTGTCACTTTGTTTTGTGTGTGTGTGTGTGCGTGTGTGTGTGTGCGTGTGTGTGTGTGTGTGTGTGTGTGTTTGCAATGCGCAACACACAACCATTGTCCCGCGCCGTTCACACATTTGTTATACATGAACAGTTTAAGCCTTTAATTAGACACACACCTCGCACTTAGAGTGCTAACTGAAAGAAACACAAGTGCGTCTCTTTCATACACAAATAAAACACAGAACTAGTAACTAGCTTCCACCACAGGTACACAAGCGTGCAAAGTTCTCTAAATCACATGCGCATTAAGCTCCCTGGGCAAATACATACGCATTAATAGTCCACACACACACTTCCTCTAAATGAGCAGTGTATAAACACATCGCCATCACCTCCACTTCAGTGAAATGATTAGAACCCGGGGGCCAAATTAAACATCCCCTGGACCCCAGCCGGGGGAAATGAACTCATAGCTAAACCCATGACATGGCCCACTAGACACGAAAGCCCTCACAGAGCGGGCCATTCAGCAGGAAAGAGGTGGGCAATGGCAGAGTGGCAGCGGGCCCGTACGGATGTGGCAGGAGGGCGCGATGTCGGCACGGTCCCCCTCGCGCGGGCAGCGTGGCGGCAGAGCAAATCACGCCTTATAGTGCCGTTGCCGTGCCAACGCAGGTGCACCAGGCAAAGAACCCTCCCCCTACCGCCCCCCCCCCCCCCTAGGGACATGGAAAGACCGGTTGCATATTTCTCACTTGCACGTGCAGTTGTGTGCATCTGTGTGCATTGGCAGTTCACAAAATAGTCTGTTTGTTCTTTTTAAACATTCATGAAGGTTGAAGAGCTGAGGCTCAAAAAGAGAAACATCGATATGATTACAGAGAAAACATGCAGCAGTGAATATTTACATATATAGACACACTTTTTTAAATAGTCCGTGGGTCATATCAACTGGCCTGGACTAGGACCCCTGCTTCTTGTTGTTAAAAGGAGCCCGATAGGACCTGGATAGGACGTCTCTCAGACGTAGGAGACCCTCTCTGGAGGAGGAGACCCCCGGCGCAGACCGAGAACACCCCTGGTGGGATTACATGTCGGATTTGGCCGGCGAGCCTCTCCGGGCTCGAGCTGGCGGACTTGGCTCCGGTGGAAAGATGTCTGGGCTACCTTGGTGAAAGGCCTTTGCACACTGTGGGCGCATGACCAATAAACGACACACAAAATGAGAGATATTCTGCTCTGAATAAGTCAAACAGACATTAAAGACATAATATAATTAATAATATAATCAAATTAGCTCCCAATTACCTCCAAAATATGAGGCGACTGAACAGAAAACAAACAACAAAAACGTACATTGTACGAGGAAGTGAGTGAGACTGAGGCGACATATTTATAGGACACTTATCGCATTATATAGATTATTATCCACGCAAGTAATTATATTTAAATTCCATTCATCTCAAGTGTGCAGATACGGTGAAACGGCCATAATAATTCACTGTAGCGCTGCTGAATGTGGCAAATGTGGATTTTCTACAATTCATAATCTGTAATTAAGGCTCAATTGTAACTGAGACATATGACATCGCGTGGAGAAACTACTCATTCACTGTGACGATGGAAAGGCGTCTGCGGTTGAAATCCCACACAGACACTACATCACGTTAACAAGAGGGAGGGAGGTTCCCCTCCAACACTGCCATCATGTGTGTTTCATACGAGGAATCCGAGGACATGGTGTGTACATTTTCTCTTTCAGCATATCCCCCCCCCCCCCCCCCCCCCCCCCCTACGATTCACGCGCTCCCACATGCCTCCACAGCTGGACTGATGCCTTGCTCAAAGCTGATCGTCAAGGCACCGTGTTCCGTGTCACAGAATATTGCATGGAAAGTTAAATTAATAACGTATACGGCTAGGGCCACGTTTGCTAAGGTTAAAGGGACCGTTGTCGTCATGGTGACTGTGTGTTTAAAGGGGCACTTTCACAGAGTTGTGGGACTCACAAAAGACAATTTCTAATTTTTCCCCCCTATTTTTTTTAAGCATAATCAAAGCAACTAAACCACATGTGCTACAACACAATAATAATATTTAACATCTTTAAGAGTGCGTTTTTTTAAAATCTATTTATTTCACCAGGTAATTCCCATTCAGGCTTGAGTCCTCTTTTTCAGACATAAATATTCAGGCGAGCGATAAAAACAATACGAAGAAAGCAAAGAAAGCTGTGAGAAGCTAAGACTGGGAACAAATAACAACTGAGGATTTATTTTAAATATAGGATTCACAAGACGTTTTAATTTGGCGAGAGAGAGAGAGAGAGAGAGAGAGAGAGAGAGAGAGAGAGAGAGAGAGAGAGAGAGAGAGAGAGAGAGAGCAGGTTCCTTGGTTGAAAGTTTGACATCAACTTTGCTACTAAAGGTTGTGTATTATTATTAGCAAGCAGAGACTTCTTTCACAGTTTCCAAAGGAAGTGAAAGTACTGCAGGCAGTGAGGACGATGAGGAGCCAAACAAATGGCGAAAGAGATTCGGTCTTAAGTTCAGAAAATGATTTGTGTTTGGTTCCTGTCTGAGCTTTAAGTCCTAAACACTCATTCGGATCTACTAACAGAGGTGTTTTGTGCACTTAAGGTCAAAGAGCTTACATTGTGTGTGTGTGTTGTTGTTTACCTCACTTTTTCAACCAGATCTCAGCTTTTCCAGTAAAGTGACATGTTTCAAATGCTTGTCCACAGGTCAAATATCCTCGTAGCTCTTATCGCCTCAGGTGTTGTCAATCAGCAGCTGGCCACGCCCCCTGCACTCTATTGATCATTCTCTGGAAGTAACGGCGGCCTCTGGGCTACTTTTACTCTCAACTTTTACTAACTTTCCGAACCCCTTTTCATTCTTTCGTCACTCTCTTCCTCTAACACACACACACACACACACACACACACACACACACACACACACACACACACACACACACACACACACACACACACACATCATATACTTGGCAACTTGTCCACATTTTGGAGCCATTTTTGGATTCAGAATTGTTTGTTTGTTTGTTTGTTTTACCTCAGGTGAGAACAATAGGTGGAAGGGAAGACAATATCACCCTGACCCCAAGTGTACCCCAACCTATACCCTGATTAGTAATGACCCCCCCCCCCCTTATGTGACCTCCTAGGTTGTAGTGACACACATTCGGTCACATCCAACATGTTGAAGAGGAGTTATTTCAAGGATTTCTCTCTTGAACAATATCTTCTCTCTGTTTCTCTCCGCGAGCTCTTGGCACAGCGACAGGGAGGAAATGAACCTCTACTGCCCCCCTCTGGTTTCTGTCAAACATAAGGAAGTAAAATTCCTCAGATTTTCCCCCCCACACGTTTTCATGACTTTTAACAAAAGGATGAGAAAAAGAGGGAAAATAGAGATATTGCTCATTTAGTTCAAATGAGTTAATTCCAATTAATTGGTCTTTTTGTAAGCGCACATTGGGTCACTTACATGTACAAAGATAACAATCACAGCTACTGCCTGCTTTACCTTAATCTTAATCTTAATCTTAATTTGAACCAAAACCCAACTGTAACCGTAAAGCTAAAATCCTCATGGGTGGCTTGTAAAAACAACAGAGCACACACATTTGAACAATTAAATCATGTTTCCACAAGGAAGAATGATACAAAGACACACATATCAAAAGGTGCCGCACACACACACACACACACACACACACACGTCAAATAAATAATATGGCTCATTACATCATTACAGTAACACTGTGTTCTCACTTCTGACCGTACAATAGTGCTTGGTGATCTTTGTAATCATATACATCACATACAAGACTACACCTTGTATGTGAACACACACACACACGCGCACACACACACACACACACACGCGCACACACACAGACACGCTTCAGGAAATGAACCCCATTACCTCTACATCAAGTATGAAAAGTGCTACCAAAACAGCACAGTCACCATTTAACACAGAGTGGCCTTTCACCGATACCATCCACGCACGATCTATGCATGCATGCGTGCACACACACACACACACACACACACACACACACACACACACACACACACACACACACACACACGCACACACACACACACGCACACACACACACGCACACACACACACACACACACACACACACACACACGCACACACCCAAACAAAGAGGCAGTTCTCTCCAACAAGGGTGTGACTGACCAGAGGTGGGTTGCTAGACTGAGGCCGCCTGTAGCCTGTGTGTGTTTATGCGTATGTGTGCGTATTCTGCTCACACATGTTGAGGAAGACTAAGTGGTAAAGAGTAATCGGAGAACACTGGTAGCGGGAGGCAGCCGGTTGCTACATTTTATTATTAGTAATACAAAAAAAAAGACCATTCACAAATACTGTGATGTGCTTCAAAAACAGCAGAAACATTAACCATTGGTTTTGTTATAGGCGTTTTTTCACATCTTTATGTTTCAGAATGAAATGGCATTCGGACATTTTTTTGGCGAATAGAAATATAAGCAATAACACTTTGGAAAGAGTCATGCAAGAAAGGGATGGAAAGAGGGATAGAAGAAGGCTAAATTCTAGCGAAACCTGCAGCGGGCTAACGTCGCCTCCTGTTGGTTAGAGGGGGCGATGCACGAGCATTCAATTCACATTGAATTTCATAACGATTCGTGATTTGAAGTGAAAAGGAGGACAGTGATCTAAACACCCTGAAATTAGGTTAACCACTTGCACGACGGAGACGTGCATACATCGTTCTGAACTTAATTGATCCCGAAGAGAAAACTATAATAGACAAATATATATTGCATTAGGAAAACATGAGCATTTGTCTTTGTGTGGTCAAACTGAACCAAATCAACTTACAGTGTAGCAACTACAATTATCGTATGCCTCCATTATGAATGTGCATATTATTATATCATTTTTACATGATGTTTGCTAGTAAAAACATAGAAATATTGGCGATTCGACCAATGGAATATTACAGTGAGATGTTTTCATTTGCGTGTGTCAAATATTGTAGGAAACGCGACAGTTTGCAGCTCAGAGGACATTTAGAGTCTTTATTCAAACATAGGAAACAGTGATAAACCATCAACTCTGCTTCAAGACAGAAAGTCATTAGCTTCGCCACTTAGAGCTCACTGATTTAATCTTGGCGCTGGCGGGAGAAAACACACAGCTGCATGCAATCTCTCTCTCTCACACACACACACACACACACACACACACACACACACACACACACACTCACGCAGACCGCGGGACTTTCTCGCAGGCCGAGAGGGCTGATAGTCGAGGCCCGTATTTGATAACAAACACAAAGTGACACCGATGTCACCGAACACTGACACTAATCAGCGTTAAGACGGCGTGGAGGTGGGAATGAGGATGAGCTGGTGTGTGTGTGTGTGTGTGTCTGCGTGAACCTCGCCTCGCCATTGTGATAATCGCATTGTGAGGAACACAACAAAATATTCAAGGAAAACGCTGCTGATGGAACAGGTGAAAAAAAAAAGAGTTCAACATCTACTTAATAAAGTTACATCAAATCAATATTGTTATATTAACAATGAGGATAACTTTATAGGGTGATAATACCGTGTGACAATGCCGTGGGTTCGATTCCTGCCCGGGGAACCTGAGCTACATGTCGTCCCCTCTCTCTGTCCACTCTTTTATTTATTACTAACTTTTAATGTGCTGTACTGTAGCTTTTCATTGTGTGTATTGTGTGTTCTTCTTACCACATAATATAATGTTGTATTCTGTCTTATCCTGTACTGTTTGCTATTGTTTTATGTTTGTTATGGTCTGTCAAGGGGCGACAGATGTAAATTAGCTGTAGCTACAATCTGGTACAGTGCATCAAATGGGGACATTTAAATAAAGATATAGAGTTATAGAGTCTTTCCAAGCTGCACTGCAATATAAGCGATAAATAATCGTACAAAAAAGAATATTATCACTCAAACTGGCCGTTGTGAACATGGTTCCAGGTTCAACCGTGATCAATAATCGGGTGAACGTTAGCGATACAAAAATGACCCATGCTGTTAAGAATAAGCTTGTTTCATATGTGATATGATATGTTCGTTGTGTTGCCATTTTAGGTGCCCCAATTTTTAAAAAATAAGAAAATAAATCATTCTTTAAATTTTATGTATTCGTTTTGAAGACATTGGCAACACGAGAGGTTATGAGCATCATATTCGATATCACCAATGGCCAAAAGCACATTAAAATCAGACCCAATTTGATCTTTAGAGGTCCTGGTTTTGCTGGTGTCTGAATAAACAGTTTAAGTCTCGCATCCCTGTGATATGAATATTTATTTACGTTACAGCCCTTTCAGTCTTTGTTCTTTGACGCGGGTGACCTCACAAAAATAACAAGAAATTGTTCAATATGTTTCCGTGGCAGTGTGGAATAAATTATGGCAATATGGTGAGTTCATTGTGAGGCCTTTAACACAATAAGCTCATTAAAATGTACAACTCAAACATCAGCACAGCTTTCCAAAGCCACTCAGTGCTCTGTCAGTCATCTGTCATCCATTGTTGTGCTCCTAATCCCACCATTGACAGTGAGGTCCATTTCCACCATCGGGGACCCAGAATTAATCAGCGGACCTAAATTAGCCCTGGGCAATTAAAACACCCAGCAAATGGTTAATTAATTGACCTTGGTGGTCATTAAACAATTCATGGAATCAATAAGGGATCAATGGTCACCGGCGACCTTTCATGCTCGGACCAGATGGGCAGTGGCCACTTAGATGAAACCATAGCTGCATAACAGTGGATATGAACTGTGCTTTATTTCCCAGACAGATGGATATGTATAGCCCTCATCCTGCAGCCCCCCCCCCTCCTCCCCCCATCATCATCCACAACCCCCCCCCCCCCCCCCCCCCCTGAAGATTTTATTTTTTAACCCTGAGGATAAAGTGAAGTTGAAGCTGTGTGTTTTCTCTTTGATTCATCATCTCGAGTAAAGATGCATCAAAATGTCGTAATAATAAACGAGGGCTGCAATTTAAGATTAATTTTCGACGTTGATTTAGTCTGGTGATTATTTTCCAGATTATTTGGCTCGCATGTTGTCAGAAAATTGCTGAAAAACTTTTTTTTTCTTGTTTTGTCCAACCGATTGTCCAAAAATAAATAAATAAATGTATCTGTGAAAACAGAAAAGCAAAAAAACATTCACTTTTTTTTTAATACTATATTATTGTACAAAATGCCGTTTTACATTTTTATTACGTTACATTACATTTAGCTGACGCTTTTATCCAAAGCGACTTACAATCAAATTATATTCATACACTGTAGAACAGCTACAGGGAACAATTCAAGTGCCTTGCTCAAGGACACATCGACTATGGCGGGGATTGAACCACCAACCCCCTGATTGAAAGATTGAAAGTTTTAGCTATATAAAAGTGACCCAAGATTATGAAAAGTAGTTCCTGATACATTTTCAGTTAATGTGCGTAATTCCAACTCTAACTAAATCCGTAAAATATGTATCTACACATTATCTGTTGTCTTAAATTATTAATTATTTTAAAGCAGATTTCAAACTCACCAGGTAGCCACCAGGTTACTACCGTTAAAATGACTATTTCTGTTTGATTGCAATCCCAATTGAACTGTTTTCCCCATATGCACCTGCTCATTTATAAACGTATCAGTCTCCAAGAGATTAGAGTTCATTATTTTTTGCTAAACATGTTTATGAACGACCATTTTAAAACGTGTCTTCTGCCGGTGATGATTTGTGCAATAATCACAAAGCAGTGACGTCACCCGCTCTTCCTTTCTTTGCCTCTCTTGAATCTCTTGAAACTATGTTTTCTTTTTCCCGACCTGCATGGCCAGACTTTACAAGGACAAAGGAACTCTGCTTTCTCGTACGTACATCTCCCCCCTCCCCCCTCCGTCCCCCCTCCGCCCTCCTCCTCCTTCTCTACTCGACTTCGACTTCTCCTCATTTAAACTGCCCAGACTTCCCCCATCCCCCAAACACACACAACAACACCCCTCCCTCTCTTCCCCCCCCCCCCCCCTGTCCACCCTCAACAATGTCTGCTGATTATTGTCAACTAGATGAGTTGTGCAATGTGGTTATGTAAATAGACGTGGATGCCGAAACCTGCCCCTGGACTTTGATCCGTATACTGTGACGGAAAAAGAAATCATACGAGGAGTTTTGTATTTTTGACTTATCACCTTGATTTATGGCGACACATTTTTATACATTTCACATTACACACATATCAAATAAATGTATTCTTTTGTCGATCCTGACTTGATAATATACCTACTTCAATCAGTCTAATGATTTGAAGATGAACGATTTAGTCAGAACACACAATTTGTTTTCCAGCTAACCACAACAATAACAAAAAGAGGATTAAAATTTTTTTTTATTTATATTACTATATTCTAAAACTTCAATCTACTCATGAATCTCGCTATAGAAATCTTCCCTAAAATAAAAAATAAAAGCTGGTGTCGTTTTAATTTTTTTCCCCAATTGTTAATAAATCCTATGAAAGAAGCCAAAACCTGCAATGTGTTCAGTTCCAACATAGTAATAAAAATAAAAAAAAGCGAAAAAAACATTGTGCTTGATGGATTTTTAATAGTTTTTGGACAACAATGGAACTCCTTGACATAGAGGAATGACATATATTGGGGCTTTGTTCTCCTCATACTTAATAAGCTTTGTTCATGATGTGGAAGACATTTCACATAAACATATACAGCGACCTCCCAATCCTACATTTTGGGTGGATGAAAAAATGTCCGTCACGTGGATCCTCGCTACCATGAATTGGCCTTTCGTATTATCATTTCATTGTCACTTTGGCAGTGATGTCATCGCTGCTTGGTCTACCCCCACACAACTCCACACACACACACACACACACACAAACACACCCTTGCCCTCCTCTCTCCCTTGCAACACTGGCCAGCTGTCTCTCCTGCTGCTCTCAGCTGACGGAGTAGGGGGGGAAGTGGTGGTGGTGGTGGTGGTGGTGGGGGGGGGGGGGGGGGGGGGGGGGGGGGTTGGAGGGGCTGGGAGTGGGTGGGTCGACAGCTGAGCAGATGCAGAAGCCCCTTCTGGGTTTGCCGGGGACGGGCTCTTTTCCCAGCCACCCCGCAGCCGTGCAGCTGCCCAGGCACCAGCTGCCCTGACGACCGCACCAAACGGACCGGGGACTTCCTCACTCTGGTGGTTGGCTGAGGAAGGAGCGGAGGTGGTGCCGTGCAGTCGCACTGTATGGACCAGCTGACGCTCTCTCCGAAACAGCCCCGGCCTCCTGTCACCACTGCTCCAGACCAAAGCTATCCCAGACGCACACGATGTCTCCCCTTTGACCTCTGACCCGCTGGATGCCACACAACAAAAACACACGTGAATTACACTACATGCCGCAGTTTAGACATTGGGCTTGAAGATCAGTACGTTTATATGTAAACAAAGAAATAATGCAAACATTACAGATTAAAGGCCTCATTTTACCTCAAACAATCGTCATGTCCAATCACATCTTAAATGATTTTACCTGTTCTGAATGGGCACAATTGGGTTGAAAAGCCATAATGTATCACAAATGGACATAATAGGGCACTCTTTTGTGACATAATAGTGCACTCCTTTGAGACATAATAGTGCACTTTTTGTGACATAATAGTGCACTCTTTTGGGACATAATAGTGCACCCTTTTGGGACATAATAGTGCACTCTTTTAGGACATAATAGTGCACTCTTTTAGGACATAATAGTACACTCTTTTGGAACATAATAGTGCACTCTTTTAGGACATAATAGTGCACTCTTTTGGAGCATAATAGTGCACTCTTTTAGGACATAATAGTGCATTCTTTTGGAACATAATAGTGCACTCTTTTGGAACATAATAGTGCACTTTTTTGGGACATAATAGTGCACTTTTGTGGGACATAATTGTGCACTTTTTGGGACATAATAGTTCACTCTTTTGGAACATAATAGTGCACTTTTTTGGGACATAATAGTGCACTTTTGTGGGACATAATTGTGCACTTTTTGGGACATAATAGTTCACTCTTTTTGCACAAGTAGTTGTGGGAAAAAATGTCTTAAGATTAAGTTAAACATGTTGAACTCTTTGGGAATATAGATTATGAACGTATCCTCACACAGCGGATTGTATTCATCTGCATTCCTCGTTTTATTTGTGCGTTTTTGTGACAATTTCCGCTCGTCTTTTCAAAAAAAACTCCTGTCTTCACGGGAAACCACTTATTTAGGCTGAGGCAACCAAAATACTTGTGCTTTTTGTGTAATTGTGTAGTTGTGTTTTAAAATATTTCTCTCTATTTTAATCGTCTTAGTTTTTTTTTTAAAGCGCTACCTAGTTACTGAGGTAGGTTTAGGAAAAGGTTGTGGTTTGGGTTCAAATAACCACGGAGGGGTCGTTACTTACATTTGGAAGTGACGTGATGAATAAATCATCGTTGAGGAAAACACCCTGTGTGCTCAACCCATCCGTCTATCGGAGTCCCGCCCATCTTGAGTGGATTTTCGCGGTCTTTACTTCCTGGTTAATGATTACTGTGATTACATACATGTTGTCGGCTAACTACAAATGACGCGTAAGCTACCAGCTACAAACGTTGTACGAGAACAGCCTGAGATTATGATAACCACACAAGATTAAAAAAGTACTCTCTCTCTCTCTCTCTGGTCCCCCCCAAACCATAGTTTCAAGTATCAGGTTAAGATAAGTATATTTATTTATGCTTTTCATCATCAGTTTGGGTTGAGGGTCGTGTACATGTGTCTCCTCAAACCACATGTAGGCCAGAAAACTCACATCTGTGGAGGTTTGTGTCTGAAACAACTGAGCACCATAACATTTGAGAGTAGTTATGAAGACATTTTCCCATCATGCATTTGACAGTATTTGTTGTACTCCATTTTGGCATCTTGCTCTTCGTGGTTTTTTTGTTGTTTTAAAAAAAAAAAGTTCTTGTATTCAACACTGGACGGGGGAAGTAAATTATGCCTTTTAACAAGAGTTACACTTCCCCCATCCTGACCTTGATATATCTTTGTAACACTTACTATGACCATAAGCACAGCTGGATAAACAGTCCTGAATTATGATGACACATATTTCAGTGGGCCGAGACGTGGTGCCTGCCAGACTATTACACTTTTATTCACCCCAGAGAAGTTCGTTTATATTGTTTTTTTTAGATCATACCTGCTGTGACACGTTCACACTTTTACAAGCAATTCACTCTGGCTCTCTTGTTTGGATAATCAGCTCATTTATTATAACTTGTGTCTGAAATCTTGTAAAGCAGTTCAGCCATGTGTACAGCGTTTGTGATGTTCTGTTATTGTTGACCCTGTAAATTGTAGTAAGCAATAAGGATTTAGCTGTACTTCATCTGCGTTGTTTGAATCCTTGTAAACCACTTTGTATCCGCAAGCTTCATTATATGTTTCGTGCAACATAAATCATTAAAAACTGTCAATTACTATTGGTATAATGATCTGAGTGAAATTAAGCTAATGTCTTCAAACTAATGTGCTGAGGATGTATTGATGTTAAAATGCTACACGAGTAAATAAGTAATACGTTTTTAGTATTTAGTTTTTATCAGAATATACAGCAAGGTCTGTATATCTAAATGTATTGTATATATTAATATAAAGCTTTCTGTTACAATAATCATATATAAATCTATATATATATATAGATAGCTATATAAATATATCTATATAAATATAAATATATATATATACAAATCTATATATATAATATATATAGATGTATATATATAGATTTATATATATAGATTTACATATATATATATATATATATATATTTATATCTATATATATTTATATATATATAGATTTATATATATATATATAAATATATATATATATAAATATATATATATATATATATATATATAACAACAAGAAAGAAATGACACTGTTCAGTACAAGCGTAGATGTCAAAGTGTGACATAATTAGACTTGATGCTTAGATGACATTATTTGAGGATTGTGCGTCTCTATCTCTTCATGTGCGTGTTTATGTGTGTGGGGAGGGGTGTGGAGGGATTGATCGGATGACCAAGCAGAAAGGAGTGTGTGTGCGTGTGTGTGTGTGTGTGTGTGTGTGTGTGTGTGTGTGTGTGTGTGAGAGAGAGCGATAAAGAGAGCGATGGAGGGAGTAGGGGGCCCCAGATGGATAATGGATGGGAAGTGAGTTTCTGGGCTCGGAGCTGGCAGAGACACAGCAACATGCCACCGGTGGGAGAATGAAGGTCACGACCATCCGTCCAGCTGACGCTAAATTAAATTACCCTTTTTTATTTAATGTAATCAAACTGTAAATGACCTTACAGTCTAATGCATGGTAATGAAATTGTACATTAAAAATTACGATGTAATTCCATTTCCTCTTATCCTTGACGCCCATCCGGTGACTGGATGTGGAGAACAACAAAAAAAACCAATAATAACAAAAGTACCAAAATCAAAAATAAATAAGTAAATGTACACAGTTGCTTCCCATTTCTGTTCAGCGTATCAATTAAATTAAATTCATCATCTATTGAAACCAGAATGTTTGTTTCCTCCCCAAAAGTTTGTAGGTATTACTTCTGAAATAGCTTTTAGAACATTATGGGATGCAAGACACCTTCCACTTAAATACGTAACACTTCTTAATCAGACATTTTAATTGTTTTTTATTCGGTTTTATTCACTGAAACAATGTGAAAGTACTGGAACTAATACATTCAAATGTATGAATAGAGATTCATGAATGACCAAAATGTCAATCGATATACGTTACTTTTCGAAGGGTGAATAGGGAATTCAGAGAAGGCTGCCGGGGGGGGGGGTCCTTAGGGTCAGGTTGTGCCCCCCACTCGGTCCTCATTAGATCAGGATAGTCTCAGCTGTACCCATTCATCTCAGAGGCCCCCGCAGGCTCTGGGCCTGGGAGCCCCCCTAAACCAACACCGAGTGACCACAGAGAAAGGTGAGCTGCTGTCCCCGTCCCTCTCGCCATCACCTGTCGTTGTCGTGACGCATCTGCACCACCCCCCGTCTCCTGGCTACAAACAGTAAACGGGACGGCAGCTGGCCTGATGGAGCAGAGCATCCTCTTTCTGCGTGTGTGTGTGTGTGTGTGTGTGTGTGTGTATGTGTGTGTGTGTGTATAAGTGTAGGTGTCGGGGTTTCCTCTGAAAGTGTAGGGTTGGTTTCTTGCCGGGATCCAGGCACCAACCCTCTCTAGTGTAGATGAAGGCTTCTTTTGCCCCGAGGGGAGAGATAAAGTCACAATGGTGCACGCAGCGCCTTCATCTCAGGGGGAAAGAGGTTTGCAGACCTCAAAGCAAAAAAAAAAAGGGAAATGGCTGTTTTTTTTAGCAGGAAAGGGGCGTCAATGTGACTCTTTGTGTGCTCCAGTGTCAATGATCAAAAGCTTTTTATGCTTTGAAGTTATCTCCCAGACCCACTTCTATATAGTAGTTGATGCGAACAGCCAGCTTGAGCTGTTCTTGTTTCTTGTCCTGAAACATTTAGTGGACCAAGCGGACATCTCAACTCACTCATTCATCAAAAAGAAAGAAATCACGTTACTTAGTAGACGTCACAATAAAAGTGTAATTCTGTCAATCAAAGGTACCTCACTAGAAAACCTCAGTTGACAGACAGTTCACTAGGAACAATGTTTACTGCCTTTTGCACAGCCCCCAACTTACTTACTCACTGTTTACACTGACACTTTTTCACTGTACTGGCTATGTTGGCCCCTCTGCACAATCTTTTTTTAATAGTTTAATAGTGTGTATATTATGTTTGTGTGATGTTTGGAGCTACTTGGATCCTGAATTTCCCTTAGGGGATCAATAAAGTACTTATCTATCTATCTAACATTAACAATCGCACTTTAAAGAAAAAGGTTTTTTCATGGTTTATTACAGGAGAAAAGTGGGAATGAAAGAAGGACAAAGAAGAGCGTATCAAGGAGAAGCCATAAGAAATAAAGTTATTGAACTAAGAAGAGGACAAATATGAGAAGTCAGTCAAATGAAATAAAATAAAATGAGGGAGCAGAGGCCGAGATATTCTAAAACTTCAGTCTCTCGTAAAGATCAAGCTCCAAACATTCAAACATTTCCCATAATGCAACTTCATAGTGTCGTTGATTAGATGCTCCCTCGCTTTAGATTTCATACCGGCAGACAATACAACAATAATATTGAAAATTGTTGTACTATTTTTGTTGCTTTCATCCCATTTGGGTGTTTTTGGATACTGCCACTCTGGGGCACAACACTTAAGAATTGTGAAATTGCATATACATAATAAAATTCCTAACATGTAATCCTCCAATTCTTGTTTATCGTATAGTTGAAAAATAAATTGAGATTGGCATTTCAATCAATGGCCATTGTTCTTTAATTTGATTTTAAATGTGCATTGATTTCATCCACAGAAGAGGTATTGATGCAAATGATCTAATACAGGGCTCAGAGCAAGAACAATTGATTGGCAGCTGGTAGCAAATGGTGTATTCTTCTCTTTTTTTTAGGGGGGGGGGGTGTGTTTGGCTGAACCATAATTACAGATCATAGCTCTTTGTTGCTACGTGTCGTACCGCTCACCTCATAACGGGACTGGGCAGGATGCCGTCGGCTTCCTTCGGGGCAGCTACGCAGGTGTCATGCTGCTCTGTGATGCTTCTGTTTCAGGAGTTGGCTGAAGCACCGGCAAGTGACAAAATCCTCACGGCTCAACAGGAGCTGCCTCTTCACAGGAAGTGTCATCTGGGGGCCCATTTGAAGGATTTAACGATGCGTTCTTAAGTTTTTTAAATACAGTAGGAAAAACATTCCTGTCGAATCCTATTGTTAATGGTCTCAGTGAAATTAAGCTAATGTATTCATGCTAAAAACATTACTTGTAGAGAACAAAAAAAGGACAGATACAACCACAACAAACCTTTTTTTGTGTGTGACAGATGAATGGAGCCAGGCTTATTATCACAAGTGGAAAGCACATGCGGCCAACTGTGAAAGCGTTGTGAGGACCTCACACACACAGACGAGGGCCATCCAACACCTCAGCTGTCTGTTGACGTGCGGGTGTGTAAGCGCCAGAAGCCATGGTGGTCATGATGTCCAGGGGAGGTGTGCAAAACACACACAAGAGGAAATTAAACCCACTCGCCACCACAGAGTGAGAAAAGGGAGGAAGAGAGAGAGAGAGAGAGAGAGAGAGAGTGTTGGATGTCTTTCGCTCGCCTGATTTTTATTTGCTCTTCCCTCATTTCAGGTTGACAAAAAATAAAAATAAATAAATAAATACAGCACGAGCCACCTGGTTCAAAAGAACAGGCAGAAGAAAAGCCTGTTTCACGCGTAAAGCCCAGTCTGTATTTTTCCTGTTGACCTGTTGACACAGTTTCACGTAGGTGAGAAGAAGCCGTTGCAGTCGGACTAGACAACGGAAGATGCCACTTGTTGTTGTTTTGGGAAGATGGGGAACAAAGTGTATTCTCTAATGCAGCCATCCAGGGGAAATGTGTCATTGATAAGTCCTTTGTCTCCAAGTTATTAGTCTGATCTGTGTCTCAAAGTGGGATTTTTACACCACACAAGCCCCTCTTGTGACTAGTTTGCTGGGTGTATGTAGTATTCCCATTCCCCCCCCCCCACTGAACGATGCTTTCATGGAAACCAACTATTTAAAAAAAAACTCAGATATGGCATGTCTATTTGCCCTAAGACACACAGAGGCGTTTGACATCACGATGACACAACAGCACTATTGCTATTGATA
This sequence comes from Cyclopterus lumpus, assembly GCF_009769545.1. NCBI lineage: Eukaryota > Metazoa > Chordata > Actinopteri > Perciformes > Cyclopteridae > Cyclopterus > Cyclopterus lumpus. Next base: position 6,196,212 of record NC_046971.1, on the reverse strand, counting down.
TACACCGCGTTATTTAATATTCATTCCAGCGAGGTTTCAGAATGTTTTAAAATCTGCATGAATCACAAAAGTTGAGACGGAAGAAGAAGTTCTGGATGATATTTTCTGCTGTAATGAGGTCAATGTTAATAAGTGTAGGATCAGAATTCCTCAAATCAATCAGAAAAACAAAAGACAGCGAAGTTCTTAATGTCGAGCCTGCGTCTCAAATCAACAAGGCTACATTTAGTTGTGTTGCCCGGCGTTTTAATACACTTTTTTTAATTCAAGAGTGACGAGCATCATTTCCATCTTAGTCTCGTTTGCAGGTGTCAGAGTTTAAAGGTCGCTATTGAGCCAAGGAAAACTCTGTTTAGCATTGTTTTGGTCTACTTTACTTAAAATCAGTTTGAAAGCTGACATGAAATCATCACACACACATACACACACACACACACACACTCACAGGGTTTATCTGCAATAGTGTCATTCCAATTAATTTGCTCTTATTTCATTCTTAATGTGGCACTTTCTCAGCTCTAAGATAAACGACCCGAGAGGCCGTGATTAAGTGTTTTGTTATTCCGTCTGCTTTATTCGGGAAAATCGGATCAAGTAAGTACGCTTTGTTTGTGTGGAAGCATTTTGAAAGACTTGCAGGTTAATTTACCCTCTTTCTGTGCGCTCTGTCAAACAAGTTTCAATTGAAGTCTCCTCTAAGAAGAACTTCTTAACCATCACATCTTTTTGAGAACTGCAAGGTAAGTGGTCATAGAGAAACATTGGTCGCGGGTGGGTGAACAAAGGGCAGGGCCAAGTAGAGGCAAAGACGTTCAATGGACAGGAATTCATGCAATATTCCAGTATTTCCAATATGTATGTCATGGCTTGATCAACACCAAATCCTGAACCCTTCGTTGGAGGACACGACATACGGAGAGACGTTTGCATTCCGGCGACAACAAGACGACAGATGCTTTGCTTCTATTTGTACGTGTGTCCGCTCCATCATTCGGAGGTATGGTAGCCCGGAGCGGGGACAAAGAGCCAAGGCCAAATATCTTGGCTCTGTCGGGCCAACAGCCGGGAGGAACACACCCGGAAGGCTCTCCACTTCATTAAAGACCCAGCAGGAGAGCAGCGGAGCTTCTCTCGCTCTCCTCCCACTCTCTCCATCACTTCACTCCTCCCCTCCCGTCCGTCACCACACGCAAAAATATTCGCCTTCCTTCACCAGCGCTGGAGAGTACCATGAAAATATGAATATATATATATATATGTTTATCTTGTGTATTAGAGGGCTTGAGATTTAGTTAAATTTACACTCGGGTGGATAATAACATTGGTATGGTGTTGATTTCCAAAAACACATTTCTACATCAGGGGTACAACACCATCTGGTATTTAAACATGAAAGAGCAACTCTGTAAAAAAAAAAAATGTTGTTATCAAACATGGAATGTTCTCACTGTGAGCACTTTCACCAGTTAGATAATGAAATATGTAAGTATATAATTCATGTCATATCTCTCTATCTGCACCTTTTTATATCGTCACGGCAATCTCAACAGCTCTATTGCTTGTGTGTGTGTGTGTGTGTGTGTATGTGTGTGTGTGTGTGTGTGTGTGTGTGTGTGTATTTATGATTCTTGGCTGTAGAGGTTAACGACAAGCTCTTCTAAGCTCTTCTGATCTGATCCTCATACAGTGGGAAAGTGTTCACCAGTGCTCTCCAGGAGCAGCGACACTAATCTTCTCCACAGCAGTGCTGCTTCACAGCCACAGTGACTGATCGGCTGCATCAGGATGTCACCTTAAAAAAAAATTAAAAAAGGCGTTTGTCTATATTAATAATCTGACAGTTTAGAACTTTTTTTTTGGTTCGGTTTTTCTCTCCCTATAGTATCACTAATGTCCTGATCATGTGACCCTGGTTTATGGAGAAAGAAAACCACCACCGCACACTCATCCCTAAGCAGCCTGTAGTGTCTACAAGTCCAACACACACACACACACAAACACACACACACCCACACACACACACACACACACACACACACACACACACACACACACACACACGTCGTGCCCTTTTGCTATCTCCGCTGCATCGGTAGTCACTTCATGATTTGCTTGTTTAGTGAGTGATGGACAGATCCCCCCTCAGCACCACAAAAGAAAACACCTGTTAGAATCTGCTTAATCCTAGACAGCAGCCCTGCTCTTGGGGTTCTTGGGGGGGGGGGGGGGGGGGCGTGGCGTCTAATCCGTACAAGGGCACCGGGCCAAGGCCAGGACAGATTAAACCCCGAAAATCCATCTATCCATCCATGCGCACACACCTCCGAGTCTGCCCCCATAAAGAGTGTTTGAATCGGCTCCTTAATCCTTGGACTCGGTGGAGCCCTCCAACCAGCACACCTCCCCCCCCCCCTGCCCAAACCTAATCTCCATGCATCCCCTTCATACACACTCGTAGACCTGGCCCAGCCCAGCCCTCATCTACCCTCCTCCACCTCCTTTCCCCCCCTCCCTCGGTGGGACTGAAAGCCCATTGATTTGTTGATTTCTCTTCTTTTGTCTGCGGCCGGCCGAGTGTTAACGAGACATCCAGGGTCCGGGGCCCAGTGCCAGGACTTTTGGCATGGGAGATTAGGGCCCTGATCTGGGCATCTGTCACTGGCCAGTGCCCCTTGTCCCTTGTGGCTCTGGGAGAGGCCTTCACTTCATTTTCAGTACAAATAAACAGAGTTTAACCAGGAAGAGAAAACATAAGCAGTTCACCATTTTAAGTTAAACAATAACATTTTTGTCAAACAATAATTAGAATGAAAATAAATAATATGCATTAATAATAAATACAATTGTATACTTTTATTTAAAAAATAAAAAGTTGTACTTGCCTGACTTTTGAGTCATCACACACACACACACACACAAACAGAAACAGATATATGCATTATGTTCATATACACACGCGGCTGTTTATTTTCATTTACACACTCATATATTAAAAACTAGGCCTATAACAATAATTAGAATCCAGTCTGTGCACCGGACCACTCTCTGAATTCAGATGCGCTGGTGATAATCTGCTAATTTATAAGAGATATTTAGATGAATATGTGTTACTATCTTTATTGATAGTAACACGAATGAAATGAATCCGAGCACTGTTAAATTTGAAGAAAACATTGCTCAAAACATCGAAATTCACTTTAAATAACGATCTAATTATAATATAATTTAAAAATGGTTCTTGTTGGTATATTTATTTATGTATTGGCCTTGTATATGCCAGAAGGGGTAATCATGAAATAAGTCCAAAAGTCTCATTATTATGGTGTTTTGATGTGTTATGTCAACTTTACATCTAATAAATTAACATTTCCATTAATTTAACATTTACTATATGATTTTATAAAGTAAAATAATACATAACCTGTCAAGATTAAGCAATCCAGCAACCATGCTAACATCACACACTACGTGCAATGTGTATAACAATTCATAAAGGAATTCATGAGCAGAGTGAAGCTTCAAGGTTTACTCATCCTGTGTCTCCATCTAGTGGTGAGAGATGTGACATGCGAGCTGTGACTTGGATTTTATAGGAAGGTTGAATTTAACAAACTGTTTCAATACACCGCCTCCATGTGTTTATTGTAATGGCTTTTTGATGAGATGGAGCTCTACATAATTTACTTGAGCATTAAGTAATATTGTCACAATAAACCAATTACCTGCACGCCAGCACTTGATATGATGCACTGATTGTGACATAAAGTTATACGTGACGTTTGGCAAAGATGGCGTTAAACACAGTTTAAACTGTTGAAGGAATGGATCACAAAACTAACTTAGTGCATGGATTTGTAGCTACTTTCCTTGATGCATAAATATATATAAAAATATATATATATATGTTTTAATATATATATAAAAGACAAATATATATATATATATAAAATAAATATATTAAATATATATATATATTTAAAATATATATATATATTTATTTAAAAAAAAAAAAATATATATATATATATACAGATAAATAATCTGCTCTTGTTTTTATGCCCATGCTTCATAATTAAAAACTATTAACAGAAGGGAACTACTTCTGGAACTGCATATTAGACCATCACATCAATTACATTTAATATGTTGATGTTCACCTCATCTAGTGATTTAAATGCCTGAGGGTCCCTTACAAAAGCATTCACCCCTCTTGGTGTTTTTACTAGTTGTGTTGCATTACAACCTGGAATATAAATGGATCTTTATCTGGATTTCATGTAGTAGGAAATGAAAGGAAAACTTCTAAAAGAATTTAAAAAACTGAAAAGTGGTGAGTGCATATCTATTTATTTCCTTTTTGCCATGAAACCCCTACATGCGATCTGGTGCCGCCAGTTACCTTCAGACGTCACATAATTAGTGGAATAAGGTCTACCTTTGTGCAATCTAAGTGTCACTTAGATTGCACAAAGGTAGACCTTATATCACTAATTATTGTCAATTTTAAAAAGCATTTGCCGAAAGAGGATAATAAATATTGTCTTTGCATGAATACAAACGCACACACCACTTTTCAGTTTTTTAAATTAATCTTTTTAAACACGTTATTTTCATTTCACTTAAATGTTTGCCTAGGTTCATTACATACAATCCAAATAAAAAAAAAACACTTTAATTCCAGGCAATGCCTCAAAAGAGGAATACTTTAGTCAAATACTTTTTGCAAAGCACTGTAAACATGTAAATGAAGCATAACCATGACAAAAACAGCAATAGGCTACAATTCAAACAATGTGAGGCAGTTTTGGTTTATAAGGCTTTTATTGAATAAGGCACATACGAATGTCGTTTTAATGATGACGTGAGAGTAAAAAAGGAGATTTTAACTTCCTAAAAGTAGCAAAACCTACACATAGTCATTTAAAAAAAGTGCAGTACTAAAAGAAAACAGTGTGTGCGTCATAAAGTAACTAAATTACAGCAGAGATACACACACCAGCTAATGACAAGAAACCACAACAACTTATCTTTTAACAGCACCTCTCAAACTGTGTTAACTCCTTCACATCCAGTCATCAACCGTAAAGCTACGATTTACAATGGCTTCAGACAAGGAATGCACTCATTATGGCTGTCGGAAATGAACATTTGAATGCAGTTTCTTCAGACAGTAAAAAAAAAACTTGTTTCAGAGTGCGGGAAAGAAAAGAAAATGCGTTGCTATTTTCCACGTCGTGTTACAAATGTCACGGTTTAATATCATGCATTCCCAAATAGCTTCAAGATACTGGGAACAGAAAAGTTGCCGCTATCCAACGGTGGACAATCTTGACCGGACGGACTAATTGGAGATGACGTTGTCACACGGCAGCAGAGGGCTCACGCCGACTCTCTTGGCGCATTCGTTCTGCGGAAGTAAAATGCAAAAATTGAGTTAGCTAAATCCTTTTTCCTTTTTCCTCAAAGCAATTGTTGGATTTTTGGGAAATGCGCTTGTTCCCTCACGGAGAGGTGGTATGGTCTGTTCGGTAAATTTAAAGTTAGCATCAGGAGCAGCAGTTAGCTGAGCTTAGCTTAGCTTAAAAAATTGAAGCGGTGGGGTTAAAACTAGCTTAGCATTGTAGGGAAGTTTTCAAACTCCACATTCTACTATCGTTACAGGTCACTTATTAAAATATATATATATATATATATATCCCATTTGTAAAGAAAAACATTTGTCATTTTGACACTTTTTCTTTTGACACATAGTTATTTCTTGTTGCTACTGTGAGGTCGACCGACCAGGAAGTGACCGCGTCCGACCCGATGAACAGTCCGCCACGTCAAAACGTGTCTAAATGTTTCAGGAGCTCTTACCATGTGGTTGACGACATTGATGTGGTAGGGGATCCCGCCCAGTCCCTCACACGTCTTCATGTTCATCCTCTCTGGATCTCCAGCAGCCAACACTGGGTGCTGGGGGTCAGCCTGAGACAAACGGTGGCACCAACGCATTTTTTAACATGCTTCGTTTCATTTTCTTTCAAGAAATAATAAGACGTATAGTGGATCGTTGGTCGATCATCTTCATATTTTCTCCTCCTCCAGCAGGAGGAGCTACTCACCGGCTCCATCCCTCTCTGGATGGACAGAAGGTCGGACATCCTGTCGCCGAATCCGGGAGCAAAGTTCTCCGGGTTAATCGCCACGAAACACTGACCCTGAAAATACACCCCAAAAAAAAAAAAAATAACAACAACCCTGAACTGACCCAATACAAACAGTAAAGAACAGTAAAGAGAGCCATGACGCAACTTCACATGGCTTGTGTCGGCCTCATTGATCGTGCTTATCCGTGAGATACCAGTGGCTGTTTAACAGGTGTTTCTGTTAACTGTCTATTCAATCACTTGATTGAATCAGTAGAGGAACTGCTTAGTCAGCAGCTCTACTCAAGTTGGTGGAGACACTTTGACTAGAGGGACATAACACATGGACGTTATCAGACCAGTGGGTTATATTTAGGCTGGCCAAACTTCAAACTGCAGAGCAACAAAGGTCACACGACATTGTATTGTGTGTGCACGTAGGAACAATATTCCACTTTAGATATACAAATGCAGCTATGAGTTACAGAGAAATCATTTCTCATTTCATAGACAATAACACAAGGGGGACAAAGGGTCACATCTTTATTTATTTTTATATGCTCAAATGAGTAACTAAATAACGTACCAGGTTTGCAACGCGGTCTGTTACTTTCCACGTGCGGATGTGTTTGCTGTACTGGGCACCGGCCAAGATACCACAGAACACTTCCACCATCATGCCCAGACCGTAGCCTTTGTACCCTCCTGAGGACCACGACACACACACACACACACGCAGACACACACACACTTCATTTATTTCACGAGGCGACTGGATGAATGCAACCTATTGTATCATATATGATATGAGCCCTCCCTTACTGTGCATCGTCATACCCTGTTCAGGACTACTGTTACTTCCCGTCTTCTATGGATTTTCAGTTTGTAGAAGTTTTATTTTATTTATTTTTTGTAAATATTTCTGTAAAAATAGTGGAACACCAAGTGCCTTTTTTTTTTTTTTGCAGCACACACAACTTGCCAGTCAGAGCAGTGTTTGTATTAAAAAAAAAACGTATTTCAACATAAAATAACTTACATTTATTTCAATGACAGTACGAAACAAATGCTCCCCGAGCAGACTTTTATCAGCTGGTTTCTGACCTGTGGCTTCACTTCCGCCGATGGGCACCAGTCCTCCTCCGCTCAGAACTCTCTTGGGGTCGGTGGTCAGCGTGCCCTCAGCGTCACAGCCCCAGCCCTCAGGGATGGTGTCTCCACGCCGCTCGTGGAGCTCCACCTGTGCACATGAAAACATTGACACGTAAGTTGGAAATACCATTTGCAAAACTCTTAACCGGCCTCTTAAATGCTTAATTTGTTCAGTGGCTCCAAGGGCCAATGCAAAAAAAAAGACGAAAATAAACAGCCTGATCAACCCCCGTAGGCCTAAATAATGTCTCCTGATATCGTGTTCTCTATGTACATAATTACCCCGATGGCTAATCAGCATGAACCTAGTCTTACCTTTCCAAGTGCAACTGCTGATGTGGCCATATCCAGAACAAAGCTGTCTCCGTCTTTAGCAGGAGCGGCCACGCTGATGGGGTTGGTGCCCAAAGTGCACTGCAAACAGCACGTTGTTTTACAGTGAGTCAGTTTTACAAGCAAGTTGTTTTACGGCATGAAGGTACAGTTTTTATTCTGGAGAATTATTTTTTATACCTCTTTACCACGTGTGGGAACCACCAGTGGGGACGTGTTGGTAAAGGACATGCCCTGTCATGGTCAGATTATGAAAACATTTGTAGGGAAGAAACAGCACATTTACCTCTATTTCTTAATAAAAGGGCATTTTGTTTCAATTCAATTCATAAAAAAAAAATAAAAAAATGCAGAATAACACTTTCGCTCACAATCATGTTTTCCTTCAGAGCTTGCATCGCGTAGTATCCGGCGATGCCGTAATGGTTGGAACCTGAGACGGTAAACTATTATTATTATTATTATTAGTGAAGTAATATTCTATAAAAACTTATTTAAAATCGGTACGTTTTCCTCTCTAAATGAAATTATATTTACATTTGATTTCATGCTATATGAGGCAAACCAAATGCATCTTGCAGCAGGTTCTTTAATCATTCACCTTCAACCAATCACAGCGTGCTCGGACTCACCGTGTGCCACCACCCAGCCGATGCCAGCTTCTTTTGCCTTCTTAATGGCCAGTTGCATGCAGAAGTTTCCCACCACGGGACCCAGGAGGTTCTTCCCATCAACCAAAGCCGTGCCTGCACTCTCCTTCTCCACCACCGGCTCACCGTCCTTGGCACAGATTCCGGTCTGGATGTCCTTCACATACATGTCTGGCAAAAAAAATAAAAAATAAACACAAAAAGACCGCAAGCACCAATAGTTAAATATATGCACACAAAAAAAAACAATCCAAATCATGCTACAGTACTTAATTAGTATATTAGTATCGTATACATGTTGTACATTAGATTGTAGACAGGCTTTACTCATTGTATTGTATGCCATGACCGAATAAAACACACCACAATAAAACACACCACAGTCTGACCAATCTTTCTCAAAATAAATTCCTGGTATATATAAAATGAATTATGAAAGACTCCATTGCGCGGCTGCTGACATGAACAATGAATGGGAAGTGTGTAAATGACGGATGACATTGTTTCTTCTCTACAACTGCGCTGCCACTTTTTGTAAAACTACAAACATGCAGACAATAGAGCCCCACTGACCCATCCTGTTGAGTCCGTGGCTGTAGTGGCCCCGGTGGTCTCCCTCCACCAGCACCTCGGCCAGGCTGCGGGCATGATGCGACTTGGTGCCCACGCTCGTCATACACCTCTCGATGAAGCCCTGCACCTCCGGCTTGCTAATCAGACATCTGCAGAGGAGGAGGCGGGGGGGGGGGGGGGGGGGGGGGGTGGGGGGGGGGATTCAGAATATGATGACAATATCCTTAAATATGCATTTTATTTTATTTCTTTTTTTTTTTTACAAATAAGACTATTTCTAATGCTGGAAGTATTGAGGAACATCAAAATGTGATGGTAACGCTTAGTTTAAAAAAGATAGTTAATAATAGAAGTGTAACATCATGTTGGTGTTGTGTAAACAAATGTTGTTGTGGTAGGTTAATGAGTATGACAATAGGCTGTCTCTTTTCTATTCTGTCAGGTCCTAATGGAGTTAGAAATTTAAAAAATGACTTTGATCATTTAGAGCCAGAAAAATTAATCTGTTTGAGTCCACGCTAATGTTAGGCAACTCCTTTTTGTGCTCCACATGTTGTAGGATTTGACCGAATGCCAGCCCCACACTATTAGTGTGAAGTCCATCGTTGCAGCAGCGATTGCGCAACCGGCACTCTTATACAGGATGTAGGTCACCACACTAAAGTGTGTGTTGCTACTGCACACAGAAACACTCTGACGGTAGAAATGCTGTAAACTAAAACACGTTACCTCGCTGTTGACTTCACGAGGAAAGTCGGAGCTGTGTAAATATGAGAGCCGGCAGGACTCCGTGTACCAGATGATGTTTTGGAAAATAAAAAAAGGCCCCTCCCCACGCCATAAACAGTGGAGTCCCTGTCTCTGCTTCCTGTCACAGTTGAAGTCACGTGCATGAGATACCCTCAGGGCCTTGCAGTTTAACAGCGTGGAAGATGTGTGGAATATCTTTAGGGTGGGCACTGACGGAGACATGGTAATAACTAAAACGGTCAGCGAAACTAAGATTATTGATTTGCATGCCTTTTAATTCTAAGATCAATTTCCATACACAGGGGTCAACATATGAATGTAGCTGTCACATGCACAACTTAATAACAAGCACATTGTCCCTCAATCAGCACAAGACACCAATAGGCCATCACCCCTATGATACAGTGAGATTGTCATACGGAAGACAAATAGAACCAGACATGTAAAAAAACAAAAAACAGAATGATCTTAAAATCGTGTTTTTATTGACATAACACATTTTTAAAGGATGAGGTATCCGAGTGTTTGCTAGCCTGCAATGCTGAAAACATTCCGTTTGACTTCCTTCCTTCTCCCTCGTCCTTCCAATTACTCTACTTCCCTCGTTTCCTTTATTCTTCGAGGAGCTGGATCGGCTTCACGTTCTGATGATTCTCAGTTCCTCTCCAAGATAACAGTGCGTTCTGTACAAAAGACGCCGGTCATAAAGCAATAACTCATGTGCAAGTCAACGATTCTTCCGCACCTCAGGGTGTGCAATAAATTATGAATACGCTTGCCACTGGTCACTGTATAGTTAAGGTGTTGCCAAAAATAGATTCAGCAGAAGGTAAAAGCTCCAAATGAAGACCGTACTAATGTATCATGGAGGGAAGTCAATGAGAAACAACATTATTGCAGGAACCTCAAAGTCATTGTGTAGGATTATTAATAAGCAGCATGCACTTATGTCTGTCCTCGTTGACCTTCTGCTGCAGGCCCTCCTCCTCGTGTGGACACACAAACCCTTTACTGGGCGGTGTCTGGCATTCGCAAAGGTAACAGCACTAACATCTGCAGGGAGGCTGCACTTGGGACGAGAGGGGATGAAACACATACCAGGACTAATGAAATCCAGAAGGGAGCCCGTCCAAGTATGGAGGAGGTCTCAGTGGAAAGTTGTGCAACGTCTTATGCAAGAAAGAATAACAACTTCATATAAAACGTCCGAAGAAATGAGGAAGGAGTAACGGACGAATAGAAAACTTTGACCCGAACTGCATGGCGGAAGTATGCAGTCTTATTAGCGACTGTCGGCGTGTCCCAAGGTCACACTGAGGGCCCCGTAGTGTTTGTTTAGAAGCCGCAAACAGTAAACAGCGAAGGTAAAAGAGGCCGCTGCTTCCTTTACTGGTTCATGTTACAAGTATACTGCATGTGTCCATAAAGGGGTCGACACATGCAAAACAACAACAATGGAAGAAGAGCCACGAGTAACTCTTGATGTGTTCATCAACTGCTCCAAAAGACAGTGAGAGGCAACAAACCTCAAGGAGGATAGGAACGTGAGAATCCTCCTGAACGTGTGCAGAAGGATGTGCACGGACTATGCTGACTTGTTGAGTGTTTATTTAACACCATGGGATGAACTGGGCGGGCCCACAGGGGGGGAACCACTAGTCCACTGGTTTTAAAATGTAAACTGAAGTGTAGTCACAAGTAGACTTGGAAGCAAATATCTGCATCACTCTGCTTTGATGAAGTCTTCAACTCATGAATACAATTTTAAAAAGCACATAACTAAAAAGGTCAAAAGTAACTGATATTGTTTTCATTGCTCTTTTAAAAGTTAAAAGTATGCATGTGAAACAGACACAAAAAAAAAATTGAATTTTAAATCAGATAAGGAGCACACACACACACACAGTTAAAACAGAAACCGCTCCAGAATAGGGGTCAAACAATTACACATTGTTCCCAGTAAAAACTGTTCAAGGTAACTGTGCACACTTTCTTTCGTTCCACTTTTCAAAAGTTCATTCCCGAGGACCAAAAGTTAGAAGAAAAACATCTGCAATGAGATTTTGTGTGATGGCCAAGTAGGAAGAAGTATTTCAGTACCAGTACCACACTTGGGGGGGGAAATACTCGCTTATAAGTGTGCATTCAAAAAGTTACTCGAGTCAAAATACAGCAAAAGTCAACGTACTCGTAATGCACCTTATTGTGGAAGTAATAATAACCGTGTTACAGTCCTTTCCTGAGACCTACTTTGTTACGCCGCCCTTCATTCGTGCGCACGTTGACCTTCTCGCCCTCCGAGTCCCCTCACCTGGTCATGTTGACTGTCCCGCTGTGTGCTGCTTCAGGTCGGCGGTGGTTCTCCTGGTTCTCCTGGTTCTCCTGGTGCTCTGCTGCTGTCGATGATCTGCGGAGACAACGCGGACAACTTCCTCCTCAAAAAAAAACCCTGCAACAAAAAAAAAGAAATGAAAGAAGTTTAGGAAACGCCCCGTCGGTTTTGAAAAGCTAGTTACAATGTGTGTGTGTCCGTGGGCGGGTTGGAGGTAGAGGCGTCGCCCGTCACGCAGGACCTGCCTGAGAGGCGAGGTCGAGAGGCTGCGGACGTGCATGTTGACGCTCGAGTGGGAGCCGCGATAGGTGGCCCGTCCTCGGCTCGCACGCGCACGTCCTCGCGGTTATTGACCCCCACGGACCAAAATACCAACCGGAATATTCACACGAGGACGACATAGGCCTACTGTGCATCATCAAGAGGCAATTCCCTGCTTATTATTATTTTTTATTTATATAAAACCACTAGGAACACTCATTCCCAGATAATTCTTTATAAATAATTGATAATAATAAGGATTTACCTTAAATATACCTGCATCCTATCCTAGGACCTTTTTTGTAAACAAGAAGAACAAATATGTGCTGCAGAATATGTAAGAAAAAAAATGTATATCTAATACAACTTTGCCTCTGTTGGTGAATAGTTTCAGCCAATGATACTGTAACGGACTGTAATGTTTACCTGTTGTGTTATAAGTGATATTGTGTTTACAGGAAGAAGTTGTTCTCGAAAAGAAGATTGTTGACCTGTGTAGCTGTGAATCCTGTCAATCATCCTGGCTACCTATGGGGGTGGGTGGGACACATACTTGGGATTGGCAGAGCGAGTGAAGGGGGTTGTTGTTGTTTGTGTTACTACCTGTTGAGCTTGTGTACTGTCCCCCAACGTCTCTGGTGCTTGTTGTAACCAATGTGAGCATGGCTTCAGGCTGAGGTGTGGCCAGGTATGTAAGAGGCAGGCAGGGGAAAGGGACACACACACACACACACACACACACACACACACACACACACACATGGGTTGAATCAAGCCTGGAACTGAACACCAAACATAGAGACGTGTTCACAAAGAGTTACCTTTCAGTCATGTATGCTTATATTTCTTATGTGTTGTTGTTGTTTACTATTAGCATTTCCCCCGTACCTTATTTCCTTACTTATTTTCTAAATTCTGCTGCCTGGAGACTTGCAGAAAACTAATGATACACCAGTAGTGGAATAAGTGCTCAAATCTTTTACTTAAAAGTAGCAATACTATACTGTATAAATACCATACTGTAAGAGGTCCAAAGTAAAAGTGCAGAAGGGTCCATTTTAGAATATTACGTGTTAATTACTGGATTATAGTTATTAATACACGACACTTTGATGTTGCAGCTGGGAAAGGCATGAGTTCATTTTAGTTACTTTATATATCATATATGCATTAGGCAGTGTGTTACGTGTTATTTTAAACTATAATACTACACAATAGCATTTTTGATCTCATTCAGTGTCATTAATTTGAATCTGCAAAGTAACTATTACCTTAAGTTATTAAACGAGAAAGTTAAACTATTATAGTACGCACCCATTATCAGAAGAAATAACATTTCACTCATATACTGACTGACATTTCTTGATTTTTAGATGCATGTGAGTTTGTCCTTGCGTATTTCAACAACCGCTCATCCGAGGATGTGTATAGGTGTGCGTTTCCCATTTGAGCTTGGCTGTATTTCACGTCTCTATGGCTCGATACTGACTAATAATACTAATAATGTGTACCTCCGCTAATTAAATATGCAGCTCGTGGTTCCTATTTTCTGCTCCGAGGAGTTTTATGTTCCCCGGTTGTTGCTGCAGAAGATGATTATTGGCCTCCATTTATGTGGCATTTAAATGGGTAGCACCTACCGGATATACATTATATAAAACTATACCGGGACAATGAATCATCCACTGATGTAATTACCAGCATATTTAAACATCCATTTTTGAAACAAAGGACTTAATTTGATACTATTATGTGGACTAGTGTGTGTGTGTGTGTGTGTGTGTGTGTGTGTGTGTGTGTGTATTTAAGTCGAAAAACTCACGTGTTTACTGTTTACATGCAGGTCTGTATTTTTTCCAACTGACCAGGTCTGTATTTTTTCCAACTGACCAGATTACCATGAAATTTGTATCTAGGCAACGGAACACATTTGTGGTCATGTGACCATTATGTTTTCAAGCCCCTCCCATTCCACCCTTGCCATGAAGGAGAAGTTGGTGCTGGTGCTGTGGTAAGTATGTTTTTTTCACAAAAATGTGTTTTTTGCATGTAAAAGTAAATTTTCTTGCTGTGAACTAAATCAACTGTTGTGTCAAAGCAAATTGATTCAGGTAGAAAAACTTATATCATACATGTTGATGAACTTCCAACATAAAACCATGTGATTGATGCTAGCTGAAGATTAGCCTGAATTGCTAAGAGATGTGTTTTTTTCTAAAATAGTGAAGCACCAGTTAAGTTTAGTCTTAAACCTATTTTAGTGTAATATTACATTACATATGTTTTATTTTTAATGTCATAAACATTGTAGAAAAGCCATCATGCCAAGAAACTACACCAGGAAGACAACCTGGGGCCAAACACCCCTCGCAGAGATGGAGAGTGCAGCCGCTGAGGTCATGCAAGGAAAGAAGTCCTTAAGAAAAGCTGGAAGGGATAGAAATATTAACAAGACAACCCTCCAAAGATTCATAAAGAAAACAGAGAAAGGGGAAGTAAAACCAGTAGCCTGGGGTGCAGTAGCTGAGGCAAAGAGAACTGGCATTTGAATACGCAGAGAAAAACAATATCCCTGTCCCTGCCAATTGGACAGAGAAACAATGTGCAGGTAGGCTAGGGTGTGCAAGAGATCACATGATTCTGTAGGTTAACTGATATTGCCACAAAGCTAAATCTTATAATAATAAATTCTCTACTCTTTAGGAGAAGAGTGGTTTGGCAGCTTCCTAGCACGTCGCCATCTCTCTGTCCGTACTCCGGAGGCAACATCCCTGGGAAGGGCTACAGCCTTCAATAAAACTACAGTGGGGGAGTTCTTTGAAAAGGCTTTACCTGTAAGATTTGGTTTTGATTCTGATAAGGTTTTTTCCCTTGCCTCTCTTCTTTAACAGGCACACATTCCCTCCACACATGATTCACAATGTGGATGAAACAGGTGTCTTTACAGTACAAAAGCCACGGCAGGTAAGCTACACGTGATACACTAGAGAGCACCAGACTGATACTGAGTGGCTTGTGATAATGACCAGCTAGCTATTGGCAGAATGCTGAAACTAATGCTATTAGTAATGTTGTGAACCTGTGAACTGGAAAAAAATGAATGGACTGAATCGAAATACAATGTACCTTTAGACCAATAGTAGCCTACTGATTACACATGCCATTGATTCTAAACTTTCTATTTGATTCAGGTTGTGACAGAGAAAGGAAAAAAAGCAAGTTGGTTCTATCACATCGGCTGAGAGAGGAGAACTGGTGACTGTGGTGTGTGCAGTGAATGCTGCCTCCCATGTTTAT